>NW_013666171.1:496209-505604 GCF_000517525.1 Limulus polyphemus | reverse complement strand
TTCTTTATATAACGTGAAACATTGTCACATACAGTGGTAGTATTATGATTGACTTCTTATATAACGTGAAACTATTGTCACATACAGTGGAGTATTATGATTGACTTCTTTATATAACGTGAAACTATTGTCACATACAGTGGAGTATTATGATTGACTTCTTTATATAACGTGAAACTATTGTCACATACAGTGGAGTATTATGATTGACTTCTTTATATAACGTGAAACTATTGTCACATACAGTGGAGTATTATGATTGACTTCTTTATATAACGTGAAACTATTGTCACATACAGTGGAGTATTATGATTGACTGCTATTCTTTTATTCTATGTAGGTTATGCTGTTAAAGTATGCAAGATCTTTATTTTACAGAAACTGAATCCAGCATTACAGTCGAAAGCTTATTTGAATACACATGTACTTATTCCTCGTCTGATTAAGGTGAAAAGAGACTAACCAACCAGTGTGTGTTATAATTTGTGCTTATTGTCATTTGGAGAATTCCATCACACAGATTCTGCGAAATCGTTATTGATTGTTGTATGTAATACATTTTTCATACAGTGAAACTCATAATCTATTTCTACTGTCAGAACGTTGCTGTGCTTGTGCTTACAGAATTCATTACCCGTGAAACGTGGGCAAAGAGTTGTTCTGTTGTAAGGCAGAGTCCATGTCTCATCATTTCACCTAAATCTACCTCCACAGGCTGTTTATCTGTGTTTTCAAATTGCCTGTTTAATTAGGCATAATTACAAATCAAGCTTGTGTTGAAGAGGCTTAAGAAGTTTCGATGGAGAATTGGGTGAAAAACACATTCAGATAGTGATATGAGTCTAGGAAAGTGTCATAAACATTTGATGATTTAAGATAGCGTGTTTTTAAACTGCCTGAAAAAATAATGTTCATACAGGTAAATTTAAAATTTTCACACATTAAAAAATATTTTTCAAAATGCTATCAGTTATCTACATCACAGAAAACTCTAAGAATTGAAAAGATACACAAAACAATCCCAAGTAATGTTCTTTCTTGCAATTAATTTGTAGCTTTTACGTATATGAATCTATATAAATATAATAGTACTATCTGTTGAATACAAATACGACTACTTCGCAGGGTGTAGATGTATCTTCACCAAATTTGGTATGGAGGTTCATTAGGTACATGAGGGGGGAGTACATAAAAATTTTCAGTTTTGCATTTTGCGGTTTTTATGGGCGTTTTTTACTACCAGTTCGCCTCCTGTTGATCGAATCTTATCAAATTTGTCATGATGGCTTGTTGGAATCATGCGGAGATATATGCAAATTTGCAAGGTTCAAATTTTGTGTTATGCAGTTTGGTATGGGCGTCTTTACGTTTTTTACAATTACATATACTTTTCATGTCCTAAGATAACCTTTCATTAACCATGAATTTACATAACTTCAGTCTCTAGCTAGTAGTCAATAAATGAACAAAATAACGAAATTATTTCCTTCTTTTAAAGTCCCCTACTGGGTCAACACTAAAAACCGGGATTCGATTCTCTATGGTAGATGGAGTGCAGATAGCCCATTGCGTAACTTGGCGCTAAAACAAACAGATACACACGCATCGTTCTAAAACCACATAGCAAAGTATAATAAACCCAAAGAGAAGATTTTGGAAAGAATTTATACGTATATATAGGTTGCTTGGTTGGTACTATTCTAATTGCTTGATTGCATTAACGATAAAACTATTTTCAATCATATAATGCAAGTATTTACTACTGTTATTTTTGTACATTCAATGAAACCGCTCTTTCGTTGACGCGTAGGCGTTATAATATTACGGTCAATCCCACTATTCATTTATAAAAGAGTGGCCCAAGAGTTGGCGGTGAGTGGTGATGACTAGCTGCCTTCCCTCTAGTCTTTCACTGCTAAATTAGAGACGGCTAGCGCAGATAGCCCTCGTGTCGCTTTGCGCGAAATTCTAAAACAAACCAAAACAACTCTCGTGGACATGTGGGATATTATAATATTTAACGAAAACGTGGGCTACCTATTTTTCTGCAACAATCTGATAAAAATATGCTCTAGCAGCTCGAATCGTTGTACAAAACGTCCTAGACAGTTCAGTCCATTAACAACACTTTTCAAGTATACTCTTCCTTGTTTAAACCGGCAGATGGAGCTAAAACAACATTTTAATTTAAAAAATAACGTTACTTACTATATAATATTTATTCTTAAAAGTTGGCCCCTCGGTGGATCAGCGATAAGTTTACACTTACAACGCTAAAATCCTGGGTTCGGTTCCCTGTGGTTGACACAGCACAGATATCCCATTGGGTGCCTTTGCGGTGAAAACAACAATTTAAAAATTGTGTTAAGTCACCTAGTGGCAAAGTAAAGATTTTACAGTCATTATCGTATATGTCTCTAATGATAAACATTCGACAACTATTCGATGGATTTAATCCAATTTCTTATAAACCCATTAGCCGGTGTTATTGTACGCAACATAATCTATTTTTGTTCAGTGTCTGTCTACGCTTTCGCTCTTTAATGTAATACTGTGTATGTAAGTGTCTTTTGAAAATATAGGGGCCCAGCGGAATAGATATCAAGAGATACAAAACATTTGTATCATTACCTCTTTTTTTTGTAATTTCATGGCTGTTATTAGTATTTTCTTTGTTTTATGTTACAAGTTACTAATAGGTTGGCTGGAATTAACCTTTTTGTTTACTCATGTTGCTTTCATTAGTGGAACGTTTCTTGTTTCTCCGTTAGTATTTGAAAATTTTCTACACTAAAGTTTTTTTTATGCGCAAACGCATGCATTGCAAGCACATTAGTACCACTGATTAACGTAATAATTCTCTATTTTCTCCAGTTTTATTTTGATTAACAATCTTTAATGTATTCAATTTTTCCATCCCACCCCACATATATCTATCTACCCCTGTGTCAATGTTAAGTTTAGACATACAACGCTAAAGTCCGGGGTTCGATTCCCGCGACGGCCATAGCGCAGATAGCTCATTGTATATCCATCTTAACGCTAAAAATAATCAATCGAGCAAACACACGCACACACACACACACATATATATATAATGATAAAAGTGTCACAACGATTAGTTTTAATAATTTTTATTCGTTTCTTTGTAATTAAGCACAAAGCTACACAATGGGCTATCTGTGCTCTGCTCACCACAAGTATCTAAACCCGGTTTCTAGCGTTGTAAGTCCGCAGACATGCCGCTGTACCATTGGGGGGGGGCGAATTTTTTATATTCCAGTTCCTTACAGTTTGAGTCGGTATACTGCTTGTTTTTTTGTTTCGATGAAAACTTCCACAAATTATAATAAAATAGCAGTATGTAAAAATCTTCTTCGTTTGATTCATAGTTATAAATCACAGGGCATTCAATTTAAATCCGAAGAAATCGATGAAAACTTATATGAAATATTTAAAGAAAGCCGTACACGCGAAGACAACATAACGTTATACAATAATTTTTTTCAAAAAATTTAATACAAATGTAATTTTCATATATTTGTGTACACAGCTCTGTACACAAATGTAAGATAAGGTTCTGTAATAATCAAATGAGCAAGGTGATCATGGGTTTTATAATAAACGTTTTAATAATCTGTCATCAAATCATATCAAATGGCAAAATTAAATGATAAATTGATTTTTTATATAAAAAATACATTTAATTTGCAAAGAAATTCAAATATGTACTTCAAACTTAAAATGCGTGTGTAAGTTTTGTGCGAATACATGTGAAATTTCATTCTGAATGTAATTTGCAACGTTATAAATTAAATTAATTTAAATTAGAATTTAAAACGATAGCAAGTGACGCGTGATTATAATTATACTATTTTGTGTCATCGTCGTCAGAAAACAGTTCTAAATTCATATATATTATATTTCTGCGTGCGTTATCTGGGTCTGAGCTTAATTTTCCGGGTAGTTCACAGCATAATTTATTTAAACAGATTAAAGTTAGGATAAACCGATTACAAATGCTTATCAAAAAATTTATGAAAGAGAAATATTCTTAATGACCTTTGGCTATAATAATGATTTTAATTTTAATAGCTATAGAATATGATATATAAGTAAAAAAACAAAACAACTTTGCTATCTCAGAGATAGGAACATGAACATTCAATAATATATTTTAAGTCTAGATTTTTCAAACATGTTAATGTTCAAACGCTACTCTTTTTAAGTGGTAAACAAATTCGTTACTCTAGGGTACAATGAAAATTAAATACTTGCCTGCAATCCAACTCACGAAAAATCAATTTTTCATTTCTCTTTGTAATTCAATTACTCGTCAACGGCTTAAAGGGGGTGCTCTATCTTTGTCTTTCACAGAAACTTAATTTGTTGTCAATATTTACATGGTGTATTTCCGTGAGGGTAATATTTCGATTTTTAGACACTGAATGACTCCAGAACGAAAAAACAGAAAACCATAGGTGCTGAGACTTGACTGGTATGTATTCATATGGAATAAAATGAATATCTGTTTCGTTCTCCATTCTCCAGCTACCTGAGGTACGTGATGGTTGAATGGATATGTAGTAGAACTAACCTGTGTTCAAGTGACTCGTGTCGCTTTTTTTAGTCAGAGATACTCCTTGTTTATACTGTGAACTGGTGCTTGAGTTATGCGGACAATTCTTGCTACTGATCTTTGTGTTCGTGAATTATTACCTGTTACAAGACGACGCACTTTTGGCTCCACACTGTTACCTAGAATTACATTTGGTGGAGTCAAAATAGGGATTGGTAGTTTGAATAAATAATGTCAACAGTATCTCTAGCCTTCTTTCCTTACTTTTTTTACAATCCCAATTTGCAGGTTTTTAAATTATCATTTTTTATGTTTTATGCTGGCTTTTTTATTGTCAACTATTGGCAAAGGAGTACTTGATATGGTATCTCACTTTATACATTGTAATGATAATAAGCATTGTTAGTAGCTAGCTGATATGGTTCATGATGATTTAAGGTAGCTCATGACTATTTGATCGCATTAGTTCGAGATGTAAAATGTTAAGCTGCAGCTGGAGATTGTCATGGATATATGTTTGAGAATATAGTGAAGTTTTATAGTTTCTGCGTAATTAAATTTTCTATATATATAATGCATAGCAATGGGAAAATATATGCCTAGACTAAGACACAACCCACACTAATCACGTATAAAATTCTATCAGTAGAAAAGCAGCCTTTTCAAGTAAAACATCGCTTTAAATATACCTTCATGTCTTTTAAAGTAATTATTCTATTATGTATATATATATATATATTATTCCTTCACTTCATACATAACATAGGGATTGGCTCCCTAAAGACACCGATTATCTAGCGTACAAAGCATTGAGTATCTACACTTTACAGTCAACTAATGTTCTTCTATTATTGGCTGGTAATTCCTATTTCACCCTATACCTAAGCTTTTTAAAGGAACTTTTAAAGTATCTTTAAAGGGTAATGATAACATTGTTTACACTAGAATTATGATGTTTCTTAGCTTATGTAAAATATAGATAAAACAAATCGACTTTTCAATACCCTCACGACTTTCACAGTACATTATTTAGCATTCTACAAAAAGTTTGGGTGCAATATACTCAGCCGTTTTTGTTGTAGTCTGACAAGAGAATAATAAAAATATGAGAAAGAAGAAGGATTAAAAACGGGCCGTGGTTCATGATAGCTATTTTAATGATTAAAAGTCTTATGAAATGTCTTAGAAAGATTTATTAAGTAAAATTTGCCCCCCCCCCCACACACACACACAGTGGCACAGCGAGCGGTATGTCTGCAGACTTACAACGCAAGAAACTGGGTTTCGGTACCCATGGTGGTTAGAGCACAGATAACCCATTTCGTAGCTTTGTGCTTAACTGCTAACAAACAAGTAAATGCTGCAAAGGTGCATTTATTTATGGATTTATTTTAGTTTAATTCGCGTAGTGGCAACTTCATGAGCTTAGAATTTAAATACGTCTTTTTTTTCGGGACTTAAAGTTTTCTACATAATTTTTTTGATATATAATTTCTGTTCCTACCATTTCTCTAGAAAAGCTGAAGAACCTATGACATTTCGTGCGTCACTTTATGGTTTTATAATTAAAAAAATCTTAAGAGATTCATAAACCAAGAAAATTTTCAAAGCTGGATTAATATCTATTCAAATATATTTTATATCCAAAATAATCTTCGACATTATCATTTCGTCGCATTGCGATGTTTTACTTAACCAGATTTCTTTGTTAGAACAAATAAAAATAAAAGTGTACATATATACTTTCTAAAGTAATATATTTTTACTATAATTCAAATTAATTCGGAAAATTTTATGAACTACCAAAGATATGATTTTCTGTGTGTTGTTCGACTTATGAATGACGATTCACAACATAACAAAAATTGTTCCTCTTTATATAGTGTTCGTATTAAAAGTTTTGACAGTGGATTTTACTTACTAGTCCGTAGAAAACTTCTACTCACACTACATTATCTCCCCAGCAGGGAGGAAATATTAAACTCAATTCAAACTACTGTTGCTCAAAACGTTTGTTTGTTTTGAATATCGTGCAAAGCTACACGAGGGCTATCTGCGCCAGCCGTCCCTAATTTAGAAATGTAAGACTAGAGGGAAGGCAGCTAGTCATCACTACCCACTGCCAACTCTTGAGCTACTCTTTTACCAACGAATAGTGGGATTGACCGTCACTTTATAACGCCCCCACGGATGAAAGGGTGAGCATGTTTGGTGTGACGGGAATTCGTACCCGCGACCCTCAGATTGCGATTCGAGCGCTCTAACCACCTGGCCATGCCGGGCCTTGCTCAAAACAACTGTAATTTTAAGTGCCAACCTTCATTATCTTTAAAATGTATTTTTAACATCATACTGATGACGTGGTTAACCTGCTCATCGTTGGTTGTTAAGCACAAAAGTACACAATGGAATATCCATCCTCTGACCACCTCAGTATCGAAACCCAATTTTTAGTGTTACAAGCCTCAGACTTAGTGCTGAGCCCCATTGCTGGAAAACATTGCGTGTAATAATTACCGTTTAGGTTTTCAGTTTTAGACATTGAAAGTAAAAGTGTCAGCCTTCTCATTGGGAGACTTATTTTCAAGCAAAGTTTGCTCACTTTGCTTAATTTTTAAACCCAACACGAAAAAAAAAATCATTTGACATGAATAGGTCTTTTTATATTGGCTGTGTAAAAACACAAATAAAATACTAAAGATGTTCCACAAAGTACAAACTGGGTTATTATCTATAGAACAAATAATTGGGCTAATGTGTATTTCATTATCAGCGATTTTTTAATACAATGAGCAACATAATTTATAATGAAAACTTTTGATTACTTTATCACATATTACATAAAAAAAACTGAAAATCCCACCAATGAAAGTCTGTTTTTGTAGTGTTGCTTTTTCAATAATAACCTGGAGACTCTTTATATGGTTCCCCCTAGCTTTGAATTAGATATTGCGTTAATGCGGAGCTATATAGAGTTTGTACTTAATGGTGAGTTAAAATAAGTCCTAAGCGATACATCTTTGCTTTTTCCAATATGCTTAAAATAGAGATGTTTCTAGGTTTATAATGGAGAAAACGATGTGTACTAATGAAGACAAGGACTGCGGTTAGGATAAAAAACCATTCATTTTCACGAGGCGAATGTACCGGAATATACCCTTTCCACTATCAGAGAAAGCAGAAAAAAAATAAAAAGAGGTGTATTGAGATATACTTATAAAAATGTAATAAAATACGAATGATATCTGAAAAAATAGCTCTTAAATAACAATGAGAAGAAACGTGCAATAGAATAAACAAATATGAATCATGAAGCAAATTGGAGTATACAATCAAAATATTGATAATTATTGTGAGATGAACAGTAAAGCAAACACGTTTGGAAGTCAAATAACACAAGATGGAAATAAAATATCTGATTAGTCGCAATTTAGGTTATATAAAATAATGAGTGAAATATTTTTAAGTCATTATACTAATAAGAAAGGTTTTAGTTTGAAGAATATATGTAGGTTATTTAAATCAGGAAGGTATTTTGCAATTAAAAGACTTTCTTTATTAAGACGTTCAAGGTCTGTGGATATGATTGTTATTTAATATGTTACGACTTGTGGTTTATTCATGTGATCAAACTGCTGAATGGCAAGGTTTGACTAAGAAAAGGCTATTACTACTGGATGCTTCATAAGTGCTCATAGACTAGTTTCCAAATAGCGTTCAGCTTTGCCAGGGCACGCCATCTTACAGTCACTTACTTACACTGCATTTGTATACGATCAATAAACGAAGAACTGTCGGTATTCTGTTCTATTGAAATAAGGTTTTAATTCGTTTGGGTTAAATCTGAGGGCAGAAGGTTTTTATCAGTCTAGAGGCTTAATGTTTTTTTTAAATCTATAAATTTATGAATGCATAAGATGATGGGAGAAAATTTGGGGATATTGTATAGTTTGTTATGAGATTGGAATTTGTTAAGGGACTTTCTTGTAAGATTATTTAAAAGTTTGTTGGAAATCAGTTAATTTTTAAAAGTTTACTTATGATTGAATTTTTGTGTGTGTGTAGAAAAGTGTAACTAGAATAAAGATAAAACATCATGCTTAGAAAGGAAAATAACTGAAATAAATCTATCATAAGTAGTATAGGGCTGGTTACTTTGGAACATTGCTAACATTGTTAGCGCTAGTGTCATCCATATAGCGATTGTTGAGTATGTTGAACTAGAACGATTTTAAATATGCAAATCAACAACTCACGTAACAACCACTGCTCATGTAAATTCGCAGTTGAAAGGAGTATGTCAGATCTACATTTTGGCATTGTTTAGCGTTACGTAGGTAGCGTGATGAAACTGAAAATTGGTCGCTTTTAGGAAAGGTATATAAAAGCCCTTTCAAACTATTTATACATTTGGATCATAAAGACGTGTTCAGTTCGAATATTCAGAATTTCTAAGACAGGGATATCGCTTGTACTTAATGGTATTGGGACTTTTTGGATCAAATTGGGGAACAAACACAATCCAGAAAAAAATCTGCAACGATTCTTACCCTAGCCATAATATGCAAAGTGTAGTGTTTTTGACAGTGGCAAAAGCTGTACACGTGCCCCAGAAAAAAGTACGCATAATAACCAAGAAGGAAACGTGTACACAAGTTACCCCCACCCGTTCAACCGCCACATGCCTCAAGCAGCTAGGGAATGGAACGGGTATTCATGCTATTCCATACAAAGACATACGAGAAAAGTTTTTTGGTGTACAAAATTTAAAGATAGCCTTACCGGTCTACGTTGTTCTGACTCATTTTATAAGCTG
>NW_013666171.1:486512-495223 GCF_000517525.1 Limulus polyphemus | reverse complement strand
GAACAACTCGACTTTCGAGATCTACATATCTATATGTGCCGATGTTTCCGTTATCAACGTTATATTTTAAGATCTGTGCAAGAACTCAGCTAACAGATGTTTCCGCATATAAAAGACATACTAGTGAACTCACTAGATGAATACCTATGAATTTCTGTGTGATCAGACAGATGGAACGTTTGGTGGGAAACCGTCGTTCTCGAACATTTGATGGCTTATGGAAAATCTGTAGGGAGGAGAAATGTGTTTTAGACACGACAGCCTTACGAAGAAGCCTTTTGCAATGAAAATTGCGCTATATGCAAGATGTACGTTCATTAGATAGAATGGAACTACACGTGGAGACATGGACTGTAAAGACGTGGTGAGGTTCCAGTATTGTTTGATCATAACGCATTCAACCTCTCAATACAGTGAATAGCAAAAAACGCGAGTTAGGCTAGAATAGATTATTATAGGCTGTTAGTCAGTTATCTTGAGCTTGAAATAGTCAATAATTATTTTATTAAGAGTTGTTAGTCAGTTAGCTCAGGTTTGTAATATAAAGTTTGTATTCTCGACAAAATAATAAGAGATTCGCCTTACACTGAGTGCAAGGCTCGGAAAATTAGCAAGTGAAACTGTGATATAACATCTACCGTGGATCTAGGCTTATCAGTGATAATTAATTAAACTGTCTTGTAGAATTTTAGTCGAATATATAAAATGCTTTTGTTATCATTAAATGGAATGCATTATTCAATTTACCGAATAATCCAGATTAACACGCCCAACAAAAGAAATCATTAGAACAATAAATTAAGAAAATTGTGTATCAGAATCTAATGGGTTTTCACCGCGAGTGATAAAGAATTAGAAAATCTATAGAATCGTATTTTAAGTTATCATAATTCTTACAGGAAAAACATTCTGTTTTCTTGTCCTGGACTTTTCACACAATCACTTCTTGAATCGTTGCTGAAACATAAAGTTCATGCTGTGAAATAATCATCAGAATTATCCATATCCACATTCGAATTAAAACAATTATCCATTTATCACCACTAGGAGTAGTATGAATCACTATTTATTTAGTATTAGAACTTCTTGTACGATATTCTAAATAAATAAATAAAATAGGCATATGTGTATGTCTAAATTTCAGACATTTTTTCTTGATTCGTCTACATAGAGGGATTAACATAGATATTTGCTTAAAATGATATTTACTGTAAATAATATTAAAGCAAATATTTTAGGTATTTCGATATTCTATGTTTCTAATGGATTTTCATAAGATTTCTAAAACAACCCTATGTTTTAAGCATATAAAAGTCACTCATACAACTGCACTTATCTATATGCTAGCAATTGCTTAAATTCAGATACCACGTACTTTTCGGTGTTTGTTAATTATATTTGTACAGGGATCATGTATACGTATTCTGAGGAATTTGTTGTTGCCTTCGATCGTCATTAAAAAAATAGAATATTAGGCAGAATTTTAGGCCTACATTAAAATAGCAACTGTCAAATAAGACACTCCGTTATCAAAAGCTAGTATTTATAAAAAAACAATTTACCATTACAAATATAAGAATTTATGCACTATACTATCCGGACTAGCTCAACACTGTAAAATAAACGTAAATAAGAGTAATAACACTAACACTAATCTTAATTTAACAACAGTCAGAAACTTACGTTTCCTCCAGCGGGTTGTTCGTGGTATAAATGAGATTGTTTCATTTTGTGAAGCATTTCAGCAGTTTGTATCATATAAGTATCGACTGTAGGCTTAATGCATTATTTGCTGATACTTTATTCCATCTTTCTTAATTTAGTGTGTCCAAGCCTATTTGTTTCCACAATTTTGTGTTAGTAGTAACAATGCTGTACTAGTTAGTGAGTACACTAAATATAAATTAAGAGAATATTTCATAAGTTACAGATAACTACGTTAATTTAGGTTTAATGAAGAATATAGTTATCCATGAAATACGTATGTAAACATACACTTACCTGTATAGGTGTTAAACTGATGTCCTCACGCATTTTCAGAAGAAATGGAATTTCGAAGTTGAGCAGGAAAAACATCGTCATTAGAATAAGGGTTGTTAACTGTTATGTTTTAAATGCCAACTTTGTAAATATGATTTATGCGTTGATCGAGCGGCTGGATACAAAGGAAATAAGTATACTAACTGACGAATACTTAGTTGACAATAATATTCTGAATAAACTGCAATGATCAAACATAGAATTGAAAAAAAAAATCCAATGAAAGGATGGAAAACATGTTTTGGGTGAATAGTGGCTGAAAGTAGTAAGCCTAACTGAACTCATAGTTAGGTCCATAACAGGCAAATTGTAACCCTAACTTTTTTATTGTTACTTAACAAAACTGCTTATTTTATTACATGTGTTAACGTTGGTGGTAGCCAGAGAAATGTTTTAAAAATATGATCATATTATGTAGTTCCTGTGTCAAAAGCATTTACTCAAGTTTAAAGGACTGAAACACATTTAGGCCTCCGACTTAAATAATCTGGCGAAAGTTATATGTTTTTATTCGTTTAAATGTTTTGTTTTCTGTTTCTTCACAGGAAAAATAAAGTGATATCGAAAACTTTGAAAGGAGTTCCTTTGTAACTAAGCTGAGACACACACACAGAAAGAACGAACGAGGACATAAAAGGAGGGGAAAAATGGCTCAAACTAAATATGGATTAGATGCCCATGACAGAGATGATGTTCCGAAAAATTCAGAATTCTAAGCTCTGTGTTGTTGGTATTACGTTTGTGTTTTCATGTATACCTCAAAGCAAATGTATAATGCATTATATTTATATTAATAACCATTGCATTTTTTATTTGAGATATGTTGAAAAGTGCTTGTTTGTATCCTCCTTATTAGGTATGTGCAAATAATATGGGCAGTCATTGTAACTATCAGATTTTTCTTTTTATGAATATCTATGTTTTTGGCACAATTTTCATATTATAATTAGCAGTCAATGCAAATCTTGGTTTAAACAGCTTATGATTTATGAAAATTTGTTCGGTAGGCCTATTAATATGAATAAATTCTCGTATTTTCATAACGTACTGTGAAATGTTACTTTCCATTTGGGAATGCACTTTCCTCTATGTGTGTTAAAAATTGCAATAGTTTGAAAATGGCACAAATTTAAATACACCTCTTAACATAGGCAACACATTGATTTTTTTAATGGCTTATTCCCCTGTTGCCAGAAGTTAAAATAGATTCCAGCCTTAAATGTTTTAACGGTGAATATTTGGGAAATTGAAACAATATCAAACTTAAATTTACGTCTACAACAGTATCTGAACTTCACTTAAACCTGGTATAAATACATTTTTGAAAGGTTACACATTTTTTTTTTATTTTGATTTTGTCACTGCATACTGCTAAAAAGCTTTAATTTTGACATAATTCAATAGAATTCGACTTACCAATGCCCCCAGTGACACAGCGGTATGTCTGCGGACCTACAACGCTAGAAACCGGGTTTCGATACCCATGGTGGGCAGAGCACAGATAGCCCTTTGTGTGTCTTTGTGCTTAACTACAAACAACAACAAAAACAAGTGTCAAAAATATCTTGTTGGAAAAATCATCTAATGATAAAACCTTAAATCGTATTTCAAAAATTATCCTTGTATTAACTTGCAATAGGGGATTTATTTAATTATATTAAGTACCGAACAGTCGCATTTTAAGCCACTTTACTTGAACTTTGCTCTTTTTTTCAGAGAATATAGATCAAGTGGTTAATGGAATTAGATATCTGTTTTCTTTCATAGGTGTATGCAGTGCTGTTGAAACCAAAACCGTGGAAGTTGTAAATGAATACCTACTGTAACGAATTTGTTATTACATATTTATTTTAATATCGACGTTTGTTTAGATTAAGTTTATATTTAGACATATGCATAGCTTATAGTGTTAAATATGTATTGCGAAATTCCCGCCTATTCTCCAAAGTTGTAAAATATTCTCGAGAGTAAGAATAAACAATATATGTGTGTACGTAAACGCTTGTGCTAGCGTCAGTATTGTTACGTAAACTGAAATTTCGAGAAAGCCTCCACACGCCTATAAATATAACCAACGCTACGCGCCAAAAATAAGAGTATCTATTATTAATTTGCTATAAACTTCGGAAGCTATAACGCTTATCAATTGGAAAACTTCGGATATTTGACCACGAACATTTACAAAGTTCGAACATTACCAATCATTTAACTTCAGTGGATTCTCATCGGACATTAGTATTTTTACGAAAACATTATTTAACTTCATCCTGGAAAACTCGGCGTGTGCGGCTGGTGAATAACGAAGGACAAAGGTAGCTAGCTCCCTGTTAAAGGAATTATATCTATGACAACTCGTAATTAACTCGCTCATCGTGAACCCTCGATAAGATATCGAAGAAGTTCCAGACTAGAAAGAATACTTTATATTGCTTGTAAGTTTGCGAAACTTTTGTTTATAAATCATTGCTTGTAATAACTATTGGTAATAACTGTTATTGTAAATTGTATTGTTGTGTGTATACTAAAAGGTATTTGTGTTAATAAAAGAAAACTGTGGGTATCAATTTTGTTGGCAAATATCATAAACTGACTATATATCGGCTTTTACTTAACTGCTAAATCCAAAGTACTATTTAACTACTAAATTTAAAGTATCATTTAGCTCAGTTTCAGACCTTTCAAAATTGTAATACGTAACACTAAAGTTAGGAACTGTTTCAATGCACAGCAGCAATGAAAACCGGGAAATGTGAGGTATATGTCGTTAGGAATTTCTTTCAGATTACATACAGTTATCTAGAAGTGTTTGACTTACATGTTATTGAACTATTCCTACTATATATGTTACCAAAATATTTTGAATATATTGAAACCTTGTCAAGGCAAACTGTACATGCATATAAATAGAAAATTATTAATTAAATGTCAATTTGTATTGGCAATATATTGGTTAGTATGTATCAAATGTCTCAGTACTATAGACTCAGTTGTTCCTCTAACGCTTAGGTTAGTGTATCTATACACTTTTAAAATCGAAGCTTACGACTTTAATTGTTCTAGTTTTTAGCCGAATAAAGTTTTTAAATCGAAACTCTGGTGTCTTCTTATCTACATGCACCTATTTTTCATTCTGTTATTTTTATACAATAACTTTCCAAAAAAAAACGAGTGAAAGTAGCCACCACATAGACGGATAATTCATTCAGACCTTTCCCACCCAAAGCTGAAGTTGTTCACACAAGTGCGGTATTCTTATTTAGAGATTTCTCTCACCTGGAGTATTTCACTAATAACCAAAGGAATACAAGGACTTGACTGATAGGTAAGTGTCTGGTGGAGAAAAGGATGCAGTCGCAAAGCGGCAGAATTCCAGATGAAGAACATAAATATTCATAGAATAACACAGGATTCCAGATGAGGAACATAAATATTCATAGGATATAACAGGATTCCAGGTGAATAACAAATATTCTAAGGATAACACAAATGCTTTGCAAGAATTACTTTGTTTACAATTTTATATGTCAAGCTTTTTCGTTCAGCACCATAATTGACTAGACAAATTTGCCATTCTCATACTTGCTAGTAAGTCCAGGTTTTAAACAATTAACTATCTCATACTAGCTGAAAATAACTCTCTCTCCTGCAATGACTCCAACAGGACCCTTCTTTTCTACCTAATTTATTCTCGGGCCTCTCATGCATCTTTTTGGTTGCTGAATATTACCAAATCATACACGTTATTTCAAAGAAAATGTTGAGCCAAAGATCCAATATTGTTACCTTTCTAGTCACTAGGGATATATGAAGAAAGAGACAGCGTAAAATTGACAGTAGCTAGAAAGGAGTAGCATCCTTAAGATACTGATTTAAAACAGTCAGTAGTGAATGTTGAATAGAATTAAAGGCTATGAATAGAAAATCAGCTAAGATGAAAATGAACTCATTTATTGGCTTGGTACCATTCATCCGAAGGGAATAAATGAAGTATTTTCTTTTCTATAACTCTGCCTTTGCTAGGGTGTATGTGTGTGCACGCGCACGCATGAGCATACTCGAGCACATAGAGATGTTTATGCACAAGCTCACATGTAGCTTTTTGTTGCACACACACATGCGTATGTATATTCTTCACCTTTAATTAATTGATCCATTTTTATTTTTAGACCCCAGATTACCAGATATATTTCAAAATTTATAAACGTGACATTGTTGCAAAGAAACAATGCAAAATACATAAATACTTGTTAATATTATTGAAATTTTCTTCAAATACGTTAAATATAATTCAAACTTATTCATGATTAATGAAAGGGTATCTTAAGACATGAAAAGTTGCTTCCTTTATATGTAATTGTAAAAAAACGCAAAATCACCCATAAAAACTGCAAAACATAAAATGTGAAAACGCAAGTTTGTATGTATCTCCGTAGGGACTCATCAAACCTTCATGCCAAATTTGGTGAAGATCCATTAACAGGGGGCGAGGTAGTGGTAAAAAACGCGAAAATGCAAAAAAACGCAAAATACAAAACTGAAAAATTGTATGTATCTCTCCTCAGACCCAAACTTGGGGAAGATCCATCTACAGTAGGTAAGGTAATGGTAAAAGAACGCCCATAAAACCGCATAACGCTAAATACAAAACTGGAAATTTGTATGTGCCCCACACATGGACCCAATGAATCTCCATACCACTTTTGGTGAAGATCCATCCACACCCTGCGAAGTAGTTACATGGACAGACAACAGACAGTGCTATTATATTTATACAGATTCTTATTTGGATATGTATATATATATATTATCCTTTGTAAAAAAAATATTCTCTCAGTGTTTCACGTGTATTCCATATTAGATATGTTGCTTGATGTTAATTTCAAACGTTCTTTGTTTGATAATCAAACATTCTGTTCCATTAAAGTTTAAAATCACCAGAGAAATGGCGTCCCAGCCCGCAACTTTGTGAATAATAAAACATTTATTCCGCATTAGCCCTTTTTTTGTGTAACAAGTTTTTTCCATTTTTTGTTTTCGATTAAAGGTTAGGAATATATATATATATATATATATAAGAAATTGAAAATTATAGAAAGTTTGAAAGAACGTTACACCAATATACACATATAACATATCACAAAATACTTAACATAATAGTAATTGTTGTCTGCTACCGTTTTATAATTTAAGATTTACGTGATCATTGACAGAAACTTCTCAAAATTCCTATTCATACCTTAGTACAATCTTTATCTTCATCGTCGGTGAACAAGAACTGCACCTCATTTATGCAAACGAAAAGAAAAACAGATGCAACCAATTTACATTAACCCCGACCGTGAAATTGGCTAAGTTTGATACTAGGCGATTAGAAAAAATATATTGTTCTTCATTTTATTTCTAGTCAAATTAAATTAAGATTCTCAGATTCATCTATCTTTAATGAAAGTTTAAAGCTAATACTGACTTAAAAACAAAGACGAACCAGCGATGACAAGTTTCCTAATACCTTGTGTGTGTTTTTATATTGAACAAAAACAAATTCTCAAGCACCGCTGAGAATTCGAAGAACTTGAGCTTATTCTTAATGCAGCTTAACGCCTTGTTTTGAAAAAGTTGAATGTTAAATTAGAGTGTCTTAATTATCTTGATGAAAAAATAACCTACTCAAATTATCAGCAGACTTGAATTCCTAATTACGTAATCGCACTAACCCTTCCGAAAAAATACACTGATTTCACATATACAAGAACACACTGTAAGTCACCTTGTTGTCACACAATAAAACCTATTAGTTTAACAGTGTTAAACATATAGTATTTTCACATATCACAGTGTGATATAGATTTACTCACAATGTAATTACCATTTACCACAAAATGGTTAAAGGATCTGTTTCTGAAGATGTAAGTTATATCAGAAAATAATATATTAAAACCAAAGTATCAAAGAAACTTTATTCTATAAAATGAATTTGAAAATGTACATCTTAAAAGTAGTTATTCCACAGAATATTTTTTTCATGTACTAAATCACCAGATATATTTTCTCAAGCTTAAACAAAGACACACTGGTGCCTGCATTTCTACCCCTTCGAATCCTTTACTTATCTGCTGTGTTAGATGAAAATATTCTCAAAACATATGCTTAAAAAGTTAAGACATACGTTGTCTTAACTACAAAATATCATCTCTCTGCAGTCGCTGTCATGTGTACCATGTTACATAATACAATTTCAAATAGCCTAAAACTGAGTTAAATTGTAATTTGGATTTGGTAGATAATATATGTCGATATATATCCAATTTATGATATTTGCCAACAAGATTGATAAACACAGTTTTCTTTATTTTATACAAATATGTTTAAATATACAAACAATAATACAATTTACAATAACAGTTATTACAAACAAACAAACAAACAAAGATTTATATACAAAAGTTCCACAAACTTACAAGCAATACAAAGTCTTCTTTCTAGTCTAGAACTTGATATCTTATCGAGGGTTCACGATGAGCGAGTTAACTTCGAGTTGACGTAGGTACAATTCACTTAACAGGGAGCTAGCTAGCTGTGTGGTCTTCACTGATCACACACCGATTTTTTCTACCGATGACGATGACATTAGGTAATGTTTTCGTAAAAGTACTAATGTCCGATGTGAATCC
>NW_013666171.1:483717-485942 GCF_000517525.1 Limulus polyphemus | reverse complement strand
ATAAATTAATTTATAGAAACATCAATATTAGAATAAATATATAATTGTAAATCCGTCATAATCAAGGCTTAGAATCCCTGCCAATTGTAAAGCGAGAAATAAACTTACTATAGTACACTAACTAAAATGTCTTATACTCTGCTGCTGTGAAAAAGATATGAAATTATCGTACTGTACTTGGACTGTTCTTTTTTACTGTCAAAAAAGAAGTTACCAACAGCAAAACCCACATTTTTGTGGTCAAGTGAAGGACTGTTACATTCTTTGTTTAATATCGTACCAGCGAAAATTCAAGAAGCTATCTTATTTAGCGTTGTTACGACAGCGGAAGTCAAGTGACGCTGGTAACACGTGATGAGTTTCTAGAAGATTCTCGAAGAGACGAGATGTACGTTTTTTGTATATATAAGACCGCTAAGAAGTGACGGCATCAATGGAATTGCATTGCAAACAGAGATAGAGACGGACAATTGAGTGAAGCGCGTGAATCATTCGTTGTGAATTATAGCGTTTGTTTAAGTTAAACTGACTGTGGGCATTAAGTGTATTGCAAAGTTGTATTAAGAAAAAATAAACTAGTTTTATTTAAGGAAGGACTTGTATTGCTGAAGGTTTTCGAAAAGAATCTCTACGTAAAATTAACAAACGAACACAGAGACGTAACAGCGTTAACGAACAATTCTCTATTAGTTATATGTCATTCGGTTAATTATAAACCTTGCTTGTTCTGTAGATAATTATCCTTCTCAATGAGCAGTAAAACATCCATGAATGATTAAAGTAGGAAAATATAATACATATAATACATTGTTGGAACATAGCGTTACCAAAATGCACTGGCTTTTCTATATATTAGGAGTTGTTAGTCTACATTTAAGTTTTCTCATTCTATCAAAACCTTTAATATTAAATATAGCCTTTGAGCCTCTAGGCTTATATTATGTTATGATTACACCCTTCTCCACAGTGAGTGTAATTTTCATTCGAGCAATTTCAGACTTGTCTCCTGTAGTGTTCGTGTAGTTAAACCTATAGAGTTTTTAAATGTGATTTAGTAACTACCAATAATTTATATGGTGCTCATAAGTATGATTTACCAGCATATACACTCATCTGCATTGATTTTCTTACTGTTGTGTCACATTAATTAACATAAGTATGGGTGGTCTAAATAATGGCAGGGAAACCAGGTCCAGATGTGCCTAACTAGTCCTGAGTTGCAACTATAATTGTATAATTTAAATATAATTTGTTGTTAGGAACTTAGGAAAGTAGAATACTTCCTTTCATCTGACAAATTGCATGTTTCAACTAAATAGTGTAGTCAGTATTTATTAATTTATTCTTTTAGCCCATTATGTCGAATAAAGAAAGTGGAGCACAGGGACGCTAAAGACGTGCACAATTTACAGCTTCGATGGTGGAGTCAAGCAAATTGATAAGAGCTTTCCTTGCTGGAAGTGATGACACCAGTTAGCCAGCATCTATTCCTTTTGATGGCAGCAAAGAGGTCAAAGTGCAAAATTGTGAACATGTTATTTCATTTGAAAAAGAAAACAATAAAGAAACTGTTCTCTGTCCTGTTGAAAGCTACAATAATGATAAACACAAGGATTCCACTTTGTCAGAAACAAATCCACAGAATAGTGTTGCTAAGCTAAAAGAGGATGACCTAATAACAGGCTCAGCAGTTGTAACACATCGCACAGAGATTGTCAAAGTTGGAGCACATGAATTTCAATATAAAAAAAGACCATTTGATGCCAAAGGTGGGCATTCTATGACTGCATTTTGGTTCAAACGATGCCTTCTGAATGGACAAGAGGTCAATCGTTCCTGGTTGGTGTATTCCCCTCTACATAAAGCAGTATACTGCTTTTGTTGTCTTCTTTTTTCATCTGCATGTATGACATCCAATAGTCATCGTGAGTCATTTGCTGCTTGGAAAGAAACTGAGCGTCGAATTCGTCTTCAAAGTGGCGTTGATGAAGAGCTGCAAAGGCAAATTCAGCAAGAACAAAATAAATGGAGAGATGTACTGCGACATGCTGGATTGTACACAATACTTAGCTTCTCAGAATCTTGAATTTCGTGGTCATACTGAGGACATAACATCAAACGAAAACCCTGGAAATTTCTTGTCGCTTTTGCAGTTATTAGAGTGCAGAAACGTCTTCAGAACCCAAAAATGAATTTTAGAGAAGCAGCTGCTGATCTTGATTCTT
>NW_013666171.1:467813-482786 GCF_000517525.1 Limulus polyphemus | reverse complement strand
CAGAAGTTTCAAAACTAGGGATATAACAGAAATTTTTTCTGCGTGCTCGAAAGATTACTCTAGCTATGTGACTTTGAACAATAGTGGATGACATAAATATCAAAATGGTTTACAAATTATGTAAGTACACCTAATAGGCTATACTGCATTAGTTCCAGGTTTACAGTTGTGATATCGTGAGATATTATATTGTGACTTTATTTTAGGCCTGTGTAAGGCGGTAATTAATTCTCTATGTTATTGTCATTAAGTGGGTAATGAGTCACAAAACAAATAATCAAAATATTTCAGAGGTGGGGGCGCCAAAAGTGTCTTTGCCCCCGGGTGCTGAGAACCTTTGCTACTCCACTGCTCCAAAGTTATAGAAGATTCTCGAGAGTAATAATCAACAATATATCTACATACGTAAAGGCTTAACCAGTATTGTTACGTAAGACTGAATTTTCTAGAAAACCTTTCCACCCCTATAAATATAACCAACGTGACTCGCCAAGAGGAGAGTGTCTATTATTAGTTCGCTGTAATCAGTGTGCTATAAAATTTCGAAAGCTTTAACTGTGATTTTTATAACGCTTATCAATCGAAAAACTTAAGATATTTGACCAGAAATATTTATAAATTTCGAACGTTACAAATCCTTTAACTTCAGTGGATTCTCATCGGACATTAGTAATTGTACGAAGACATATAAATTCGTCGCGGAACAGCTAGTGTGTGTGGCCAAGGACAAAGCTAGCTAGCTTCCCAGCGGTTGTATCTACATCAAATCGTAATTAATTCGCTCATCATGAACCCTCGAAAAGATATGAAGGAGGTTTCAGACTAGAAAAAAACTGTATACTGTTTGTAAGTTTGTGAAACTTCTGTTTATAAATCATTGTTTGTAATAACTATTTGTAATAATTGTTATTGTAAATTGTACTGATGTGTGTATATTAAAACATATTTGTGTTAAAAACGAAGACGGTGTGTATCAATCTTGTTGGCAAATATCGTAAATTGACTAATATATCGGCGTATATTTAAATACTAAATCCAAAGTATAGTTTAACTAAATTTAAATTATCAGTTAACGCGGCTTCGGACTATTCAAAATTCTAATACGTAAATATATAATATCCACGAACTGCTTTATATTTGTATAAAATTGTTGCGCATGTATAATTGTGTTATTTGACTTTTTTTTCTCTTTAAGAAGTATCTATGTTAATGTATGTATATTAGATGACGCCAGGTGAACACTGGCGAAAAATTGTTTTTGATCATTTATGTTTTTAGTCATTCCAGTTTTTAGCCAAACAAAGTTTTAGACAATGCTTTGATTTTTTGTGATTTAGAAATACGGAGAAAGCGTTTTTAACAATATTGTAGATGGTGTAGATACATTTAATATATTTATTTTTCCTTTATGATATTATTAACGCTACAGATAAAACGGTAAAAGTTTTACCTCTTTCACTTATGACAATACCTTGTCCGTGAAAAGTACGAATTAGTTCGATTCGATTCGTTTTAATGATGCCGCTCCTAACAATATCGTAGCATTTTATAGCAAAGTGATTCTTTTTTCATCTTTGTAACGCCTCAGCTTGTTAGATTCAAACTCTTATTCACGCTATCGGTCACGTCAGAAAAATGTACTGTACAGCCGCGCACAAACGGAATTTCAACCAAGATCAATGCCTGACATTAATTGGAAAATTCAAGATACTTTTAACACTTATATGACGTTCAGCGAGAGCGCTCGAGACAGCCTGGAAGTGACAAGTTAATTTGTAGGAACTAACAACACATATCACACCGTTCGTGAGACAGCAATAGCGAAAAATGTGACAAGATGAAAGATGAAGAAAAAATTAAACAATCTTCTTTTAAGTTGTTTTTAACCAAATTAAGCCTCGCAACTAATTCGAGCAGTGTAAGAGAAAATTATATAAAAGCTGTAAATTAAAAAAAAAAAATCTTAATCTAAAAGTGTTTTTCCTTCGTGCTGCTTGTTTAACACGCACACACAAACTGTTCTGGAAGACAAAATTTTATACTATAAAGAATAAAATAGCGGAATATTTGAGCTAAGCCTTTTACTTACATATTTATTCACCATAATTTTCAGCTAAATACATTACGGTACAAAAGGTCCTTCAATTTTAAAGCTTTTATTTTTCTCTATCTGTTCATTGTTGAGAGAAGTGTTTATGATAATTTAAACGAGCACTGTGAAAATAAGTTTGTAGTAAACATATTTGCATGAAACAGCTTTAATTAAAGCTAGTTGAATAATATTCAAATACCTTTATGATAAGGTTAAAATTTGTCGAAAATTGTGTATTTATTCAAAAATGTGTATTATTCTGATAATTATTTTATTTAATTGGCTTGATTTATAAACGTTTTTATTTAATGCATATAACGAACGACTGAAATATGTGTTGTTATTTAGCTGTTACCTTTATTCTCATGGTTTTGTGTGAAAAATACAGGACAAGTATTCTAACAATAATTATAATTATATTAGCTAATAAGTATATTTAAACTAAAATGATATTATGTACCTAGATGTTGAATTAGCATATTTAAGTAATATACGGTAATATGCTTTCTAAGCTGTCGTTTTAAGGCCTTAATAATTGCATACCTTCATGTAGCCAAAAAAATTGTTTTTGTTTTCTATCAATACTCACACATAGTTTTCCGGCTAAACATCTTGTACAAAGCTTAAAGTTTGTTTGTTGAATTTCGCATGAAGCTACTCGAGGGCTATCCGCCCTTAATTTAGAAGGAATAGACTATAGGGAGAGCAGTTAGTCAACACCATGAAAAAGCCGGGATTTATCGTTCCATTATAACGACCCTACGGCTGAAAGGGCGAGCATGTTCGGCGATGGGATTCGAACTCGCCACCCGCAGATTACGAGTCGAGCGTCCTAATCAGCAGGTCATGCTAGGCCGAGTCATGAAGATCCAGCAGTATTCACATTTATAAATAAATCGAAAACTTATAGGCTCGTGCTTTTATACATTAAAGACATGTTTCAGACTTTTAGGCATTCTTAAATGTTATATGTTAACTCACGTTTTATACATTAACGAAAATTTCTAGATTCCTGGTATGTTATATTAAATTTGTCTGATTATATATTATTATATTAATAGTTAATGATGAGTTATTTACAACGAGTATGTTCATGTTTAAATTTCTTAAAATTCATCAAAAGTCTCATAGCTCATAATGTAAAAAGCTATTTTGTTTGCTAAGAGGATTTCTTGAATTATTTCTACATAATACAAACAAAAAGCAACAAAAATGCTGCACAATTGTTAAAACTAATATTAATATGTGGGAGAAAAATGTAAGGCACTATAAGTCCCTTAAGATGGTTTCTGCTTAATACACGGGCACTTGACGTTATGAAACTAAAGTCCATTTCGATGACCCCCAGTGGTACAGCGGAATGTCTGCGAACTTACAACGCTAGAAACGGGGTTTCGATACCCGTGGTGGGCAGAGCACAGATAGCCCATTGTTTAGCTTTGTGCTTAACTTCAAACAAATAAACCATTTCGATGAGCATTTTTTTTAGTTTTGTTTAAGCATATTTATCAAGAAATATTCACATATTTAAATTTCAGGAAGTTCAAATACATACCCAAGTTATAAAAACTCATATCATCAAATTCTTGTTAATATAAAAATATATTATTAAATCCAAAGATGTTCGAAAAGGTTTTAAATTTCCGTCCTTTTTTAAAGCAACCGATTTTTGAAAATATTTTTTTTGTTATTTCCGTATTAATATGACATAAAAGTTACTTGTGAAATACCAGCCATCAATCAATCAAGCTAGACAAAGGATTTTATTTTGACAACAATGATTATCTCCTCTACAAGGCTTGTAGCTGTTATCTATGATATCTAAGCGCGGAGGCTGTTCATAGGAACGTATTAAAGATCAAAATCTAAAGTGGACGACAAGAGCAGTGTGTTCAGCATGAACATTTTCCAATCTACTCACAGACATCAGTAAAATTTACTCATCCACGCTGACTTTTTTTTCTTTATAAGCGAGTTAAACGACTGGTTTATGTTACACGTAGCAAAAGTTACAATACACGTAACATCTTTGATCTTAATGCGCATGAAAACATTAGAAAGCTTAAATAGTTATATTACTTTCCAATTACCTTACAAATCTTTGTGCAATGACATCGAATCTAACAAAAATTATGTAGTAAAAAAGAAAATACTATTTTAGACCATTCCTTCTCATCCATTGTCTGTTTGAATTTTTTACTGTGAAGTAGAATAAAATTAATATACTAAGAATATTTTATATGTATTTTTGGGACTTCGGCGTTTGTATGGAATAATATGTCGTTAGGACTGGTTTGGAGTTTTATGTACAAGGCTATAAAAATTATTCGTCCCGAAGAATATACATAAATAAAAGATGTAAGAAATAAAATAAAAACATTAAAACCAAAACAACAAAAGTAAATGATAAAAATATAACTTGCATTATGTAAACGTTAAAAGCAAAGGTGATATCAGACAGTAAAGTCACAGCGTCTTGAATAATATACATAAATAAAAGATGTAAGAAATAAAATAAAAACATTAAAACCAAAACAATAAAAGTAAATGATAAAAATATAACTTGCATTATATAAATGTTAAAAGCAAAGGTGATATCAGACAGTTAAGTTAGAGCGTTCCGTATAACGCTTCTCAATGTAAAATGGTGAAAAGAATAATATACTTGTCTAAAGTACTGAAGCAGCTAAATATCAAAACTACGGCAAAATAAGCAAAGATAGCCAATACTCAGGAAAATGTCACACTGCTCTCAAACTGGTAGATCATTATCAAGTAAAATACATTGGTGAATTAAATAGACAATGCCTAGTGCGGAACCACGCTAAATCAACTTCCTATCTACGAACACTGGAAAAACTACATACTACTAGTGTTCCACTACAAGCTTAATTTGAAAAAGCCTATTAGTTTGTTGTTTTTTCCCAAAGCTCCTGTCAATAAGCAGGAAGCTTCTCCTTGACAGAATAGGGACTCGTTTGTAGCAGGGAAGAACTTTGTCAGCTAAATCATCACTCCCAAATACCAAACATCCAGTGAAACTAGATAACCAAAAATTGTAAGGATAAAGAAACTAGTTTTTAAGAAGGCGAGAAGGAACAGTGTTCGGGCTATCAATAGGCGATTTTAGGGCTAGCAATGAATTAAGTAAGTTAGTATAAATGATTGCACTGTTAAGCTTCAGGCGGTTCAAGCCAAGTAAAACTGTATATAACTCTAAATCTATAGGATGGATTTCTTGGACAACCACAAATTACATTGGACAATAGTAGTTAGTTTTAACAGAATAGGCTGTTATGATTTTTAATGACACTACTAAATGCCAAAGGAACACTAGGAGTTAAAGTACTGCCACTACTGAATGTCATAATGAAAGCAGAAAAGTAAAATGTAGGCAATAGTGACTTGAATGTCACACTTTGATGATCAGTTTCTTAAAGAAAAAACAATTTATTAAAAAGCTACGTCCAAGGCGAATCCATGTTAGCACAGTTCCTTTCTATGATCCTCTGGAGAAAGTAGATTATCAATCAGTTATAGTAGGTGTAATCTGGAAAAGCTCGTTATTTAGTTTTCATCCAAAATTTTCCACAATATGTCCTGAAGCCTAAAATTAGGCTTTAAATCAATATATATATAGAATGAGTAAAACTTATAGCTTGCCAGTGGAGGTTGATTTGGCTGTGGTGACTGCAAGCTAGTTCTCTTGTGTACCAGTATGATAAATGAATGTAACTAGATAACAAAGAGAAATGGTTGAGTCACTTTTGAATGTTAAAGAAAACAAGGTAAGAATAGCTGATAGGTTAATACAGAACCTGCAATTTGCCAACAAAAATTGTGTAAATCTTACTGTTAATGTGCTGTTTATCTGGTATACGATCAAAAGCAAATGATATAGCCAAAATTCAGTAGTAAACAGTAGAAAGAATCCTAAGGGTAATGACAGAAGTGCAAAAAACTATGACTGAACTCACAGGGTTAACTATATTTGAGTCATCTGAGAAAATCAGCACAGAGGATTTGATTTAACAGCATTCTTGAAAAAGATTAGTACTTCCAGTTTGAAGTAATATACTTTTTTTTTGAGGTGACTAAGTGATAGATCACAACAGAGAATAGAAACAAGTCAAGGTAGGATAGGCTGATAACCAGATCTGGTAACTGTATACAATGACCAATGTATCTCACTCAACTTTGTATGTTGATAAAACCAAAAATAGGAATACTAGAACATCTATTGACAAAAAAATATTATGCTAAGGATGGGACCATAACTTTGCAGCGTAATTCAAGGACACTTAATTTCATCAAATATGGAGTAAGGTTCAATTCTCTCAATATCCAAGTTCTAGGCTGAAAAGGTGCAAAATGCCCCTGTGCAGGCTATATATAGGATAGGATCAATATTTTCGAAACATCTTTAGTTGAAGCAAATATTAAAGTCCCATAGTACAGCTATCTGCTCCTCAAGATGTTGCAAAGAGTATCCATATGCTACTGAATGCTTAACATATTTCTCTTTCAGCTGCTTTATGTGTGGAATAAAAGTCAGTTTAGTGCCAAGAATGAGTCTTAATAACGCTGCTTCTGTCGCCACAGGATTGCAGCACCACCCAGGTAGAGTTCTAAATCTGGATGCAAACCCTGCAACTGGAAAACAAATGTATGGAAATTGTTGTACATGTAGAAAATCAAACCCCAGGAGTCCATTCATATATTCAGTTAAGGGCATTCATAACCTACCTCTTTTTAAGCTTCCTATTTGATGACCGACAGGAAATATGAGTCATGAACATAAAAAGAGTTTCCATGATAATGTAGAAAAAAAAAAGATAAAATGAATGGCTTATCCTTTAAATAGTTATAGATAAATAGGCAAGTTGATAGCCAACCCATAGAAATGGATGCTTTACAAAATACCATATTTCCATACAGTACTGTATCCCTTTTCTACGTCATAAAAGTAGAGATAGGTGTTCTAATTTAAGAAAGGTTCCCTGATAGACATTTCAAGTTTTATCAGGTGATCCATGATGGATCTTTACCTGTAAAAGCCAAACTAATAACACTTGATAAGAAACGAATTGCAATGTTTTGCTCATTTTATCCCGGTATAAGTCTATTGATCAATTGACTTCCTTTATATGCAGACCCCTTTCCCTGCTTGCATTTGCGAGGATTTTAAAGTCTTCTACTTATAGGTTCACTACAATAATTCAGTTTATGTTTCTTGATATTTGAAAATAACGTAGATCTTAAATTTCTATGTTCTTGTATGCGAACTATTAACCACCTAGTGGTTGATCCGATATAATACAAAGAACATTTATATTCTTATATCGTATTAAAATGTTTGAAGATTTGTATCCGATTCTTATACCTGATGAAATACTGTAATCTACACACAGGCTTGAAAAGACATTTACGGTCTTTAGACTTAGATGTTTAAACTAGTAAATATCCTAATTAAAGTATTAAAAACCCTCAAGGAAGGCAGTGAACCCCTATTTAAGCCCTTCTGAATAAAGTCGTAAAGATGATATTTTACGCAACTATTATCAAACAGGAAAATGGGTAATTAGGAAATAAAGAAATTTCATATTGTTAGAGAAAGGAGATGAAGAATAAGGAGCAGAGTATTTGACTCAAAAATTTTACAAGTTCCTATTTGAAAACTTCATATTTTAATTATCCGTGAAAACGAAACAGAATTCGTACCCTCTTACCACTCATCATACAGTCCTGCACTGACTCCAGGATTTGAGGATCACTATACTCAAACATGCGACACTAGACGTAGAAGACGCCTAATGAAAGTTCTCACTTTGCCCTAATCACTATTAGCCAGCTAAAATTAATGACCGTGAGAGGTTACACATTTACAGAAATATATAGCCAAAACATCTTTTTGGATCCATTTAGGCATTATACTTATCCCAGGTGGGCATTCAATTGCTAGGATTATATTCTTCCCCTTATGGGCTGTTACACAAGGCAAAAACGTGGGTGAAAATTCTGATCTTTGAAGAGGTAAGTTGCACAAGCATAACATTTCCTGGAAAAGCCCTTCCCCACAAACGAAAATCCAAGTCGAAGAGACATTGTAAAGAAGCTTAGTACACGTGCAGTTATAAATTTGTTAAGAAAATTATCTAAGACTCAACGACCTTTGCAAATATCAAATTTGTTATTGTGGATTTTAGTATTTTTACGGAAGCAAGAGTGTTTATTGGCGTATTTTGGTCAGAATTTTAGGTTCTAACCTGTTATTAAAGTATTTTATTCACATGTATTTCTTCAGAAACATTTTTTTTCAAAGTTTCGGCTTCAAGTCTTCTTCATCAACTATGTACCGTATATACCTTGAAGTCAAAATGTTGGACGAAAAATATATAAATCTCACAGTCTTGAAAATTGTTTGTTATAAATGTTACCAGCAGTATGTCGAAACATAAATGAAGGAAATATAAATATTTCTTTATTCATGATACAGAAAGTAAACATACGATATTATTATCGGTTGTTGGGGATATTTGATATCTAAAAACACATAACTATGGTAAATATGCAACTGGATTTTGTGCAATTAGTTTTTTTCTTTTTCGAGATAGTAGCTTTTTTCATTAGACTCTTTTACAAAAGAGCCAGATCGCTTTCTGGTAAGTTTGTCTTATGCTTAATTAATTTGTTGGTTCAGAAATTTCGTGCAATCCTACGCATAGACATTCCTAATCTTTATTTTACAAAGTAGAGGGAAGGCAGTTGAACATCAGTGCCTATTATTAACTGTAGGGCTACGCTGGCCCACCGAATACTGCAACTGGACCATCGTGCTTATATCGCATGGTACAGCGGTAAATCTATGGAGTTACAGCGCTAAAATCAAGGGTTTGATTCCCCTCGATGGACACAGCAGTTAGCCCAAGTGGTTTTGCTATGAAAAACACACACCCATGTCTCTAAGTGTAGAGCGCAGTTTTGCGTCAACGAGCCATGAACCATTATATCCACAGCCGGATAACGCTAACCATTTGGCAGTCAATGCCCTGGCTCCTTGGTTTAAATAGAAATGTAATTTTTTTAAAGATAATTTTTTCCATTAAGAGCAAATAAAAATTCTACTTAGGTTTATTTGCGAAATTCTACATGAAAAATTTTCTACTGTTGATTTCCAGTACAGGGTAATTATAAAGAATCCGTTTTTAAAGCATATATTAATACTATTTGTTCTAGGGGAAAGAAGTCACACAAGAGGCTCATTAGGGTTCAAGAGTATTATTCTAGAAGGTTTGAACAAGCGACAGAGTATTTGCACAATTATCATAGAAAAAACAATTTTTTTTTTCAAATTTAGAGATAGGCTTCAGCATCTATAAATTATAAGCTCTTAAGTTTGTTTGTTTTGAATTTCGCGCAAAGCTACATGAGGGCTATCTGCGCTAGCCGTCCCTAATTTAGCAGTGTAAGACTAGAGGGAAAACAGCTAGTCATCACCACTCACCGCCAACTCTTGGGCTACTCTTTTACCAACAAATAGTGGGATTGACCGTCACATTATAACGCCTCCATGGCTGAAAGGGCGAGCATGTTTGGCGGGAGGGGGATTCGAACCTGCGACCCTCAGATTGCGAGTCGAGTGCCCTAACCACCTGACCGTGCCGGACCAAGCTCTTAATAATAATTTGTTCTGGATGTCCACTCCCCCTTTATTAGTAAGTCTGCAGAATTACAATGCAAAAATAAATAAAATCAATGGGGTTTCGATACCTGTGCTTGGCAGAGCACAGATAGCCTATTGTGTAGCTTTGTGCTTAACAAAACCCGGATCAAAGTTGCCCTGGATAACGTTCACTGATCCGCATGATATCCTGCACACTGTCACGCATTTTATTCAAATCACCTATACTGGTTTTTTGAATGAGAGTAAAGAAACAAAAGCAAAGATAGTTTGCGAGAAAAGCGATTTACATATGCAATATAATATGGATTTCGGACATCTGGAGTTCTTGAATAAAATTTGTAGCTCTGAATGTGTTTCAGGCGAAATTTTATTTCCCTAAGGCGGTGGGTTTTTAATGTATAACCATTTAAAACATAGGTTTGTCTTTACATATCGGCAACCTAAGAATTATTGACATCATATTGAAGTTTGTTTGTTTGTAATTAAACACAAATATACACAATGGACTATCTGTTCTCTGTCCACCACGGGGTATCGAAACCCGGTTTGTAGCGTTATAAGTCCTAGGACATACCGTTGTGCCACTGGTGGGGGGGGGGACACTTAAGTGATTTCTTTAAAACCATTTAGGTTTTTGGATCATCTAGTCGGCGGAGTGTTCTCGTAGGGTAAGTAGTTTTTGAGATATAACCACCTTGATTATGATGTTTTCTTTAGAATCACACTGGATATACACACTTATCAAAAGGATAAAAATGACACTATAGGTATGTTGAAGCAAAAAGTTAAATTACGTCAAAACGCCAATGAATATATTACGAAAACGTATATTTAGTTTAAAATATGTTAAGCTAAAATATTTTGGATAGTGAATAACTATGTGTTACTTTATTAGAATGAGGCCTAGATTCCAATGCAGATACTTCAAAGTGTGATATATGACGAACTGAGAATTTATATAAAAACATGTAGATTATCTTCAGACCTTGGGTTTAAATATAATCCATATTAAATATCAAAATCAGAAGACAAAAAAATAATTATGGAGTTACCTGTAAGTTTTTAATTGTATCTTCAATATTCAGCAATCCCCAACGTGCAATAAATTTAAAAGTTTGCTTTGTTAGAAAAACAACATTAATTTCTGAAAATATTTACAGAATTATAATAAATAAATTTAACAGGTCCCAATTTTTTGTTGAAAAATAAAAATTACCCAATACGGTGTTTCTTAATTTTAACTGAAATTTTTAGACATGTTTATTGGCTAAAAAGAAGGCATTACTCGCACTCTTTTAGCGTTGTGGCTGCGAAAATGATTTGAAGTGGTGACTGAAATCCGTTAGCACATTACGAGCTTAACGGCCAAGAACAAGAAGCATGGAAGTCTCCAAATGATCAGGAACCGTTTAGAACCATCTAGGTAGATATTTCGCAGTAAGCCAAGTACAATATTATGCCTGTAGCTGCTTTCAAAGCGTTCCTGTCTGCTCATCCTACTGCTGACTATCGTGATGCTTCGACCTTCCCTACCGAATCGCAGGTGAAATAGTTCGAATCTAAATTGAAGACTAAACATAAAAAGGTGATAGCAGAAACATAAAAGGTTGGCAGTTGCTTAATAAATGATGCTGAAAATATGGCTTTATTGATACATACTGAATTTATTGCCAGCGGGTAGACCTTAGTACTAGCTAGCATGGAGATTTGAGGATGCTGCATTTCACTTAAAAATTTATCAATTAACAAACGAAAAATTTTCTAGAAAAGATACGTTCAAAACCACCCTTTCTGGAGTTTACAGATTGAGCTTACTTTAATATTCAAGAAATTGTAGTGTAAAGACATCCCTTGGCTCCTGAGGGATGTATTAAAAGCATTATTTCACAATTACTGTACAAATTCATATCCACATACATATATGTATACTGGTAGGCATTTTTATTGCACTATTTTCTAGTAAAGTTCAAATTTCGAATTATTATGAAATAAAATATAAATTTTCTGTTCTTGAAAATAGCGATTATATGATAATTTTGTATTTAAATGAAATTAAAATTAACTTACGTTATGATACAATTCACAATTATCAAGATGTGTCGATGTTGTCTTTTAACGTACTGTCCCCTAGTGGCACAGCGGTATGTCTGCGGACTTACAACGCTAGAAACCGGGTTTCGATACCCGTGATGGGCAGAGCACAGATAGCCCATTGTGTAGCTTTGTGCACAACTTAAAACAAACAAGTTAACATACTACTTCGTTTGGATGTAGAAAAACAATTACTTATTTCTTGTTGTCGATTTTAGCGCAAAGCTATATAATGCTCTGTCTACCTCGGGGAATCGAATTCTGGGTTTTACCGTTTTAGGTCCGTAAATTTACCGTTGACTCACTGGGGAATGGACTTGTATGTTTGTTCAAACGAATGCCACTGATCTTTCGCAGTTCTTTGTAATTAGAAGTGTCACCATAAATATATCGTATAAACGATTTCAAATTTAGGGAACAAGTGACGTAGTGAAGTAAAAAGACTAATAATAGGAAATACGACAACTTAAAAAACAACATATTTCAAGAGGATACGTGTTTTTTTTCTCTCGAATTGAACAAACGTTTTTGTAAAGTCATCTGTCAACTTACCAAATATAGTCAGAAATTTTCACTTACAGTTTTGTTGTTAGTTTGTGGTTATAGTTTTCTTAAATAATTTATCTACTTTTAATTTAATTTTAATCTTAATCTTGCTTCATTTAAATTATAGATTGTTTGTAAGAGCTGTGACATAGGCGTTGGACGTAAACATGAAATATAAATGAATATGAAACTACTTGTCAGTCCCAGCTGTTCACTTCTTAATAACTATTTTTCATAAATGAGAAAAAGGCATAAAACACATAAATTTAACTTTTGAAAATTGATTTTACAGAATTTTTGTTTTAAATTGTGAAACGGTAACAAATATATATATATATATATACGACTTAGCCGCAGGTATATTACTTTGATCAAACATGGTAGCTTCTGATTACTTTAAAATCGATTTTTTTATTCTTCATAAAGGTTATGATATGCAATTCAGAAGCATTCAAGTCACGTTATAATTTAACTTATTTAATTTCCTGAAGAACCTATATTTATGAATTAATGTACCCTTTGCGTGTGTGAGATGTCTGCCTTGTCGATTTTTCTCTCTCTTGCTCACGACTACAAGAAACTTACAAGGGACATTTTATTTCACTGATTAAAGGCAGATAGATTCAATAAAGGAGTCGTTGATCATTGGTTGAAAGGAATAGGTTTCAACAATAGACAAAAAGTATCTGATTAAACCTTTTTTTTAAGGGCAAATCTTCCATGTCAACAGCCCATAAGTTTTGCTTATTCTTTATTTGCCGTATAATTATCGACTACTGTATAGCTTCATGATACGGGTATACTCAGAATTCTTTATTTTTTCCTGTGTCGAAGGGATTATGGACTCTGCCTAGAATTTACTTTGTATGATTTATGGAGACTAAATATATCAGAGACTTTCCACCCTTAACTTTCTAACTTTTTTTGTAATGATTGTCCAGGCTTTAATTTAAAAAAATAAAGTTATGTAGTAAAATATAAGCATATAGAAAGAAACAACCTGGCTTATTACAAAAAAAAACAACAAACAAACTAGAATATGTTCTACGTAATTAAAAAATGTTTTCCTTTGTGAGAATAAAATAGATCGAGACCAATGTTGATAAAGTATATCAATTAAAAACTTATAAAATTCTATGAATACTTATTCTAGTATATAAAAGAGTGAACTCATTTAACGTAAGGTTCACTACAGAATAACAATAGAATTAGCTTTTAAGAGACGTGTTACCTTCTAAATAGTTTTCTAAAACAATTCAATAGTCTTTGAATAATGTCGATTGTCAAAATTCAAGCTAACATATTTAAAGGGCTTAAACTGCTGATGAACTACTAATACGATAATTTGAAAACCCAAGAACTTCAGGACCCTAAGGTTTGGTTTGTTATGAATTTCGCGCAAAGCTACAAAGGCTATCCCAACTTAGCAGTGAAAGACTAGAGGGAACGCAGCTAGTCATCACCACTCACCGTCAACTCTTGGGCTACTCGTTTACCAACGAATAGTGGGAATGACTGTCACAATATAACGCTCCCACGGCTGAAAGAGCGAGCATGATTGGTGAGACGGGGATTCAAACCCGCGACTCTCATATTGCTAGTCAAGTGCCCTAAACACCTGGTCAAGCGGGCCCCAGGACGCTAAGACTGCCAAGTATGTTCCTGTTACAATTTAATCAGCGATTTAATTATTTAGAATGCAAAATACAAAAAATTACTACATATAGACTATTTGTAGAAATACTGTTTTACTGAGGAAATAGCAAAGACAGTATAGATATTTATCTTTCTCAAAACAACAACAACAAAGATTGCTTACGTAATTTAAAGGAAAAAGCTTTAAATAAAGTTAAATTACTTATAACTAATTTTGTTTTATTGCTTCAGATATACGTAAAAATAAAGTTGCACAGAGACATTCTAAGAACTGTCTAAAATAAGTCACTCGACTCGCAATCCGAGGGTCGCGGGTTCGCGTTCTTGTCGCGCTAAACATGCTTACTTGGGCGTGGGGCTAGCAACTCCCCCCGATAACACTCTGCTAAAGAAACTGCAACAACACTTCCGTGGGCGTAGTGTTGTTGTAGCCCTATGTTCCACTAGGAACGAAGAAGAATTTCATGATGAAAGCCAGTTCTGTTAACGATTTACTTTTACTTATAAGCGGTGAGGCTTGCGCCTCTTGTTAACTTACGTATGCCTCGGATTTTCAGATATTGCAATTTATTTTAATGAAGGATTTGTCTTTTATAAATTTTTATTAATAAATTTAACTTTATATCATGAGTATTGATCTAGTTGTTAGTAGGAACTTTCGCGGCTCATTACTTTTATATCTGTGACGCGGCATGGCCAGGTGATTAAGGTGCTCGACTCGCAATCTAAGGGTCGCGGGTTCAAATCCCCGCCCCATCAAACATGCTCGCCCTTTCAGCGGTGAGGGCGTTAGAATGTGACGGTCAATCCCACTGTTCGTTGGTAAAAGAGTAGCCCAAGAGTTGGCGGTGGGTGGCGATGACGAGCTGCCTTCCCTCTATGCTTACAATGCTAAATTAGAGTC
>NW_013666171.1:464646-467597 GCF_000517525.1 Limulus polyphemus | reverse complement strand
CCTTCCCTCTAGTCTTACACTGCTAAATTAGAGACGGCTAGCACAGATAGCCCTCGTATAGCTTTGACGCGAAATTCAAAACAAACACACAAACGTTTACATGTACATGTATCTTGAACTTCTGTCTTTATTGTGGCGTCTCCATATAAATAAGCGCTTTGCAATTTATTTAACGGTCACATGGCTCTAACTTAATAGGAAGCATTTACCGATTCTGTAGGATTTGACTCGTACATCAATCAAAAGCTATTTATTATTTACAAATGAGACTTTCTGTCAGAACTGTTAAAAACCTTCCATTGGGTTCACTTTGTGATAAGTTTCTTTTGACAGAAGGTTCATCTTCACACATATAGAGTAACATCTCATACTATTCAGCACATGTTTTGGACTTGTTCCAAGAAGTCTTCTAAAAGCGATGTCCAGCCAGCTAATCAATATCCCTCCATTATAACCTCTCCTTTCCTTAACACGCAATGCTTTCCTTTAAAAAAAAAATCTGCGAGTTTCTTTCTATATCAACAAAACCCGAAACAAAACTATGTTTTATGCTAGTAGAAAAAAATACGAGCTAATTCTACCTGTATAAAATAAACAGCTAAAACTACTTTTCTCATAATACCAAAATTGCAAGTTTCTGTGAGAAAGAAACGTGAGGCATATTCTATTGAATGATTTGACATCTGTTTGTTTGTTTTTAGTTTAAGCACAAAGCTACAAAATGCGCTATTTGTGCTCTGCCTACCACGGATATCGAAACCCAGTTTCTAGCGTTGTAAGTCCGCAGACATACCGCTGTGCCACCGGGGGGGGGGTCGACATTTCTTATTGAGCTCAAATAGATTAAGGGGATTTTGCCCATCATTAGTAACCTTGGAAAATGGCAACTCGAAGAATACAATGAAGAAATTAGTAGTATTAATGCTACATATCCTGTACATTACAGTGCGATACATCCCATATACAGCAATTCTGCCAATATTTCATAACACAGAAATCACAGTGCAGTTATTAAACAAATACTTGCTTAAATCAACTGAACCTCACGTCAACAAGTAAGAAACCTGGAAGGTGTAGCTGCTTAGAAGAAACAAACAGTAACTTAAATTAGAGTCATTCAAGGCGTATGTTAAAACACACTCTATAAAAAACTGAGTCGAGAAAACGAGGGAAATTCACTGTAGAATGTACACTGCGAGAAAAATGTATTTTAAAAAGCATTTATTGTCAGAAATTTCGACGAATTGCAAAAACTCACAAAATGTGAATTTCTATATTTTTAAAAGGTGACAAATTTAGACAGAAAATTTTAGTGTTGAATGCTTACACGACAGTTTTTCTAGGACTATTTTAGGATTTACAGAAGTTATTATTAGTTTGTTAGTTTATGGCAAAGCTACTAAAACTATCTGCCGCGTCCCTCAATTTTGAAATACCGACTAGAGGAAAGGCAACCGGCTGTCAAACACCCACCGTCAACTCTGTACCAACACATTACAACGCTCCCACGGTTGAAAGAGCGTGTTCGGCGCTGGGTTTCGATCATGCGACACACGGACTGTTAGTCAATCGAGCACCCTAGCTAACAGGCAATGTCAGGCCTATCAAACTTATAAATAAAATAACCCATTTAATGTACTGAGGTCAGTGTCTCAGTCGGCCGATTAAAGACATTATTAAAACAAAAAACACTTATACACTTTTGTATAATAATAAATTTACTGTGAACTTACTAATGAATGTAACGGCTTTTTTTTTTGCAAATAAAATAAATTGAATACTCTAACAGATCTGAAACCGTTATTTTTATTTTGATGTGCAAATCACGACAAAAACAGCAATTACCCTAAACTCTCGGGCCCGGCGGTATGTCTGCGGACTTACAACGCTAGAAACCGGACTTCGATACTCGTGATGAGCAAAATTCCATTGTGTAGCTTTGTGCATAAACTTCAACAAACAAATAAACTAAAACATCGGGATAAGGCACACATTTCTCTCTACAGCCGGTATGTCTGCGGATTTAAAACGCTAGAAACCGGGTTTCGGTACCCGTGGTTGGCAGAGCACAGATAGCCCATTGAGTAGCTTTGTGCTTAACTTCAAACAAACAAACTCTCTACAGCTGTACTTCTTAACCGATATTTTTCTAGCCTAGTAATATTCTGTAAAACGCATGCGCTAGAGCAATTTTTTTATTATTTTGTACAATGTTCTATCCGGTTCATTCTAAATATAAATTCACAATTTTGTAAAAATGGCATTCAAGAACTATCATTTGTTTTGCAAATTTCACTATTTAGGAAACATTTAGCTCGAATCTAGAACTCACCAACCAGGCTAGATATGCAGCAGTCAAAGGCGTTTCTGAAATGTATTTAGTATGCGATACTAAGAAAAAATAATGTTGACGCATACAAAGGATAAAATGGTAAAGATTAAAGTTCTTTTAGGATTGAAAAAGTTATTTTTAATCTCTTTTTATATACCCGAGAAATATTATTGGTTTGAAGAAAAAATCAAAATTCGACCTAAGATGAAAAATTCATAAATAATATCACATGTCTTGTTTATTACGTTTAACAAATATGTACGTTTGCTTATACACTGATCAAAATATTTAAAGGACAGTTAAAATTTGTGACATTATATTTATTATTAGGCAAAAACAATTGTTATATAATCATATCATTCACTTCCCTTCAGTTGTATGCGACTAATAATAAAACATTTAATCTGAAATGCAAACAGTTGGTCATTCAGCCAATGCTCGTAAATCATCATTTGGTTGATGTTGTTTTACAACTTTAGAGTTCACGACATTTCATTTTAATATAGCAAGTGATCACCATAAACAACAAGTTAAGCCTGTTGCCAATATTACATGTATAAAATATATATTTATAAGGTATTGAGGTATCTTTGACCTTCCTGTTGTTGTTGTTTGTAGT
>NW_013666171.1:456451-464088 GCF_000517525.1 Limulus polyphemus | reverse complement strand
GTTTCTAGCATTTTAAGTCCGCAGAAATACCGCTGTGCCACTGGGGGGCTTGATCATCCTTTTCAGTGTTTTGAAAGAGCTGTTTCCAGAGTATTTTTTTGTATTTGGGAGTCACTTCAAAGAGGCTCCAAAGAGCATCCCTTACATACTCGATAGAACTGAAACCTGATGAACTTAAAAGCTACTATATTTGGTCAACTTGTTTAATAGAAGTTAGTATGATGGTGGTTGCATTGCTATCCATTTGTTTGGTATTAAGAACAAATCTAATAAAAAAATTAGATTTACAATAAAAATTTGTAAGCTGACTCACAATATACTATCCTATATTTTTAAGGAATTTAATGAGCATTTTTTAAATTTTCCCTCGTTGGACACAGCCCAATGTGGCTTTGTTATAAAAAAAACACACACACACACACACACTTTTTGTCCACTGGTAGGACAGTGGTAAATTTACATATTTACAACGCTAAAATCCGGGGTTCGATTCTCCGCGGTGGACACAGCTAAAACGGTCCAGCATGGCTAGTTTGTTAGTGCACTTGACATGCAATCTGAGGGTCGCGGTTTCGAATCTCCGTCCCACCAAACATGCTCGCCCTTTCAGCCGTGGGAGCTATTCATTGGTAAAAGAGTGGTCCAAGAGTTGGCGGTGAGTGGTGATGACTAGCTGCCATCTCTTTAGTTTTTCACTGTTAAATCAGGGACGGCTAGCGCAGATAGCCGTCGTGTAGCTTTGTGCGAAATTCGAAACAAACAAACAAACAAGTTGTTCTAGTTCTGTTTCTGGCATGTCAGGCTTTTGTGCATAAAGACCATATATCTATTTATTTTATGATTACTAAAGCCTGGAGTAGATAATTCACAGCAATACGTGGAGCTTGATGTAGATAAGTATTTTATTTATTCATGTGTCATTACAATATGGAGACTGGAGTAGATAATTCACAACAATACATGGAGCTTAATGTTGCTAAGTATTTTATTTATTCATGTGTCATTACAATATGGAGACTGGAGTAGATAATTCACAATAATACATGGAGCTTAATGTTGCTAAGTATTTTATTTAGTCATGTGTCATTACAATCTGGAGACTGGAGTAGATAATTCACAATAATACATGGAGCTTGATGTTGCTAAGTATTTTATTTAGTCATGTGTCATTACAATCTGGAGACTGGAGTAGGTAATTCATTGTACATTTACTGAGATTGGTTCCGATTTCATACAGACTTACCATTACTTAGATAAAGTTAAGCATAAAATGACAACAATAGTTCTAGCAGTTTATGTTTTTAGTTATCCTGAACGATAATTAATTTAAGAAATAGAAATAGACCTACTAAAAATTTGATAATATTCTTTAAATATTTAGCGTATAACATACAACCTTTTATGTATTATAACATTTAATATATTGCATATTATATTGTTTTAAACAATTATAGTTTGTTTGTAGTCAACTACAAAGCTACACTCTATCTTACCACAATATCAAGCCTGATTTTCAGCGTTATAAGTCCATAGACATACCGCTGAGCCACTGGGGGACACAAACAATTAAAATAATGCTTTATTTTTACTTGTATGGAAATTATGTTATCGTTTGTTGAAAAATTTTGTATTACAATTATTTGTCTTGTAAATTATTTTGGGGAAAGGCCACTGCATGCGTTCAGTGTCGTTTTGTTAAAAAACTTGATGTAAACATTATCCATCAGCATTGTTTAGTGAAATATTATCTTTTTTAAATTTTGGGTGGAATCGCTACTAATTAAGAATTGAATCAGTTAATGCTGCAAATAAACCAACAGACTGTATTGACAAAACAACAAATGCAGCAGGTCAGTGAAAAGTTTGATTAACATGCCATAGTGGCAAACCAACACTAAAACTGTATAGCAGATGAATCAATAAATAAAGCAGAGGAATCAAGAAATGTAAAAGTCAAATCAGCAAATGCACGAATTTAACATAAAGCTAGAAGAAAAGCTTGATCAATAGGTCCTATTTACAAACCAACAGATGCAGCAGACTGTGCAGACGAATGAGCAAATACAACAGGTTTATGATAATATAGATCAATAGGTAGTAGTAACAGATCATCAAGTAAAGAAATTTACTCAATCGGTTATTTACCAAGAAAAAATAATGATGGATCAAATCAATGAAAAAATTGTGCCAGCAAAATCAAGAGCTTGAATTTTGAAAACTGTCACTCAAGAATAAAGGAGTAATTTCAAATAAGCCTCAGAACAGCAGGCCCAAAAGCAGAGAAAACAAGTACAACAGTATACTAAAGTCTTACATCAGCTTGGTGATAAAATAGAAAAGCAGATGTGTGACAAGCAGGTGAGTTAGATAGGAAAATTCTGGAATTAGAGAAGAGAGTAGGCACATCCATTAACACCATGCTGAATCAACCTGAACAGACATTATTTCAGCATTCTCCAATCAGTTGATATCACACATGAGAGGAAGAACAACCCTTATAGGACACTCCTGAACTCAGCCTTTTTGCTCAATTTTTCCATCCATCAGATCCGAGTAGAACTCAAGTGTAAAAACGATCTCAGGTGTTTAATGAATCAATTTCTTGAGAAGCATATGTCCCCTAAATACAGTTGTTGACTAGAGGTAATGGTTGATTAGAAGAACAGAGTGTGATCCAGCTCGCAACTAGCCTAATGGGGAGAACTATAGAAGTATTTTGTCACTTGCCAGTCCATCTCCATCAAGATTACAGATCTCTGGCTAGAAGTTTAGAGAAATGTTTTGGAGCTATACACCAAGAAGAGGCATACTGAGCGAAGTTCAGGATAAGGGTGAGACAACACTAAAAGTCATTACAGCATTTAGTGCGGGAAATAGAGAAGCTTGCCCATTATGCCTAATCAACTGTGGAACAAAGCCTATTGCAAGTGTTGTTACTGGATCAGTTCATTGATGTTTTAGACGGCTGTAGTTTAAAAATTCACGTTAAAAAGCTTGACCCCAGTCTCTCCAAAAACTCTATCAAATGCATTGGAATTTGAAGCATGCACCACATTAAATGTTAGCTATACCCAACAAAACATGATCAGGATGGTTAGTGGTGACAACAGTAAGCATTTTACAGCAAAACAAGCTAGAAATCAGGAACCATGGAAGAAAATGTGTAGATGATTTGAAAAACAAAATATAAAAATGACAACACAGGTGGACAAAGTTATGAATAACACAGATTTTAGTTGATAGAAAAATAGAAACCCAATTAATAATTTGGAACAGGCAAAGTGGGAATACAACTAAAATTAAAAGTATTATAACTGTGTGAAAAATGGTGAGCAAATGTTGGTCCAAGAAGACGATATATGCTCCAGAGAGAGGGCAACTATAGTTAAACTACTAAGGACCGATCTTGTGGGACACTGACCAGCCAGTGTTAGACAATTCCCGCCACTGAAGAATGGAAGAACTTTCTGTGTATGGCATACAGGTAGCAAAGAAGGTTGATGGAATCTAGATGACTGTGGACAATAGATCCAATCAGACATTGCTACAATCAGGATTCTTGGGTCAGATGTACTTCCCAGATTGGGAAGAAAAACTGAGTGGAGTAGTGAACACAATGCTATTGAAAGGTCTTGGAGAGATTAATTTGAAGTTCCAATTTTGTGTGGATATGAAGAAAGTCTATACTGCAGATATAGAAGATAAATGTTTCTTAGACTCGATTTTTGTATTAAAATTGGGTGCAAGCTGGACTTTGAGAAGATGATATAGGAAATTTATGGAAAGAAGCTGCCACTATGTTGTTGAACCAAAAACAATGTATTTTGAGAGCTAAGGTAAGAGCAAAGAAAGTTGAGACCATCCTCTAACCCCGAGCCTGAGATGATAATGTATTGTAAAACCACTGGTTCTGGATTAAAGGAACCTGCAGGTATGGAGAGAGACATCCTGATGCGAAATTGTCAGATAAATATTGGATGGACGTACCATGGTACTACCCAACAAATTATATTTTCCTACAGTTGTGGCAAACTTGCCAAACAGTGGTCAGAAATTGAAGCGTTGGCTAGGAATTGGACAGTATGAACTGGCGAAGGTTGTGAGCCTGTCATCAGAACCACAGAAGTGATGTTCAGCTTAGACAATAAAATTAACTGGAGACCTCCTAATGTATCTGCAGGATTTGTATGAGTAAAGCTGTATGTATTTATCATCAACAGAGCAGCAAGAGTTCAAATGTCTGTTTAGAGCCAATGCAGATATTTTCTCCAAAGGACCAAATGATCTTGGCAGAATTTATATTACAGAACATCACACAGATATTGGTAACAAACCAGGGGTTTTCCAAGTGTGCAGAAATTGTGCACTTACAAAAATATTTGTGCAGTTCAAAATTCACCTATATAAGTAAGTTCAAATGGATAAATATTAAAAAAAAATATTTAAGATTATAAAATTCCATTCCCGAGTTGATAAATAAATGTATTTACTAAAATATTCTTCATATTTTGGATCATTTGTTACTAAGGCTGTATATACGAGGTGCAATAAAGCGTCATGTATTAAAAAATGATGAAGTTAAAATATGATTGTTGAAAAAATCTTTAGGAAAAGCTTTGTAACAAACACCCGTTTAAGCAGCCACCAAGATGACTTCCCGTGGCAAAAATACAAAAAAGGCTGGTAAGTTTGTCCAGGATATAAAACATCAAGGACCTATTATGAAGTCAGAGAGATAATGGTCTTCAGAGATATGATGGAAGAAAGATGGATCAACCTGATTTTGTATAGATTAGCATAATTTTAATGAGATTACTCTGAAGTATGCACACTTTGTATACTTTGGTGGGTGCTCAGTGATTTTCTACCTTAAGTCTGAACTCGTGTTCTACCGTCAAGTGAAGAATTTAGATGTAGATAAGAAGATAACGGAATTTTCCTGTGGAGGGTTGTAGCAGCTCAAAGTATCTAGAAAGACCTTCCAAAATGAAGTATAAAAATTGCCAGAAGTCTGCCAACAGAACACAAAGCTCACATCAAATTAAATCCCAAGAAATGCCAGTTACTTCAGAAGGCTGTGAAATACTTAGGACATATTGTTAGGAAAGACAGTATGTAGATGACAGCTTCTGAAAAGACAGCTTCAAATTACAATTGACCATCACCCGACAACACGAGTCTACTAAGGAGTTAAGTTCACCTGTGTACTCACTATTGAAGGTATTTTTGAGGATTTGCAAACATCGCCAAACCATTTCAAAATCTGGCAAAGGATGTACAACCCTTCCTTTGGGATAAAGCTTGTGAGGAAATTTTTCAACAAGTTAAAAAGGCCCTGACTTAGCATTCACAGATCCAGATTAACCTTTTATACTGAATACAGATGCTAATAATTGTGGAATAGGAGTGGTACTATTACAAAATAAAAAGGACAAAAGAGAGTGATAGCATATTGCAACAGAATCTTGAGCAAGCCTGAATGTAATGACTATGTTACCAGCAAAGAATTGTTGGCTGTGATGAGTATGCTTTACATTATTTTCACCATTTGTATGGACAATAATTCTTGATTCAGATAGATCATGCTGATTTACACTGGCTTTGTAATCTTAAAAGATCTGAGGGACAATTAGCTAGATGAATTTGAAAGCTGTATATATACCATTACTATGCAGAATACCATGCATTGTAAGAAAAAAGAACAACTTCAGAAGTGTTGACAAGCTATTGCTTCTAGAAATAGTGAGTTATTCCAAGAACAAAGACAGGATCCAGATATAAGACACATTATCGCATACATTGAAAAGAGGCCAGTAAGATCAGCATGGTAGAAGATATCTTACACAAGCCCCTACACTAAATCATGCTGGGCCCAGGGAACATGTTGCAACTACTGTCTGATATACTGCAAATAAAATGGGAAAACCCAAATGAGACAAAAGAGTATGGGAAATTAGTCATTCCCAAGTTAATGCAAGCAGCCATTTTACGTGAGGCATATGATGTCATCTCAAATGGACATCTTTGAATGAAGAAGACAATTGTTCAACTCTAGGAAAGTTTCTACTGGAATGGCATGAGAATATATATATGTTGATGGTGTCGAGCATGTAAAGTAGGTGATGTGCAAATGAAGCCATCTCAACTGAAGTGAGGAACATTCGAATCGTACCAGTTTGGAGCACCAATGGAGAGAAAAGCAATTGACATCATGGAGTCATTCTAAAAACTGATACTAGAAATAAATATATTCTGGTATTGATTATTTTACAAGATAGCCAGAAGCTTATGGAATCCCAAATCAAGCAGTAGCCACAGTAGCAAAAGTGTTGATTGATCAGTTCTTCACAAGATTTGGCTTACACTTGGAACTTCACTTTGACCAAGAGATAAATTTTGAGCCAGCAGTATTTAAGGAATTTTGTGGATGACTGGTCGTAAAGAAAACCAGGACAACACCATTGCACCTTTAATCAGATGGAATGGTAGTATTTTTCAACCAGAAATTAGGCAGAAAAATTGTCAAATTTAGTAAAGAAAAGTATACCAATTGGTATCTGAAATTACCAGAACTACTCATAGATTGCAGGACTTCTGATGATAGAATTATGAGCAATACACACACCATGATGATTATGGAATGATAATTTCAATTATCAGTGTATTTGATCACTGGGAAACTATTGAATGCAAACCTGCCAGATAATAGTACTGATTTTGTGAGAAATATGCAGAAACAGCTAGCAGAATTACACAAACATGTAAGAGAGAACCTCAGTTTGGCTGGAGAGGCAATGAAACGAGCTATGATGTCAAGTCATATTCATATCATTTTAATGCTGGAGACCTTGTCTGGTTTCATAATGATCATAGGAAGAAAGAGAAGTCTCCAAAATTACAGAGCAACTGGGAAGATCCTTATGAAATCACAACGTAGTTAGAGACGTCACTTATCAAATACAGGTTGGATACAAAAAGAGGCTGAAAGTGGTCCATGGGAATTGACTATGGAGGTACTATGGTCCTGGGACACACACTTGAAACAAAAGCACTTGAGTCGAGGGACGTGGTGAAGGAGTTAGCATTCAATGTGAACCTGATGAAAATGTACCCGTTACTCAACAACACCTACAGTCACTTTAGCTCTACCCAGAGGTGGAGAGCAATTGCTTCAAAGAAGTTCTACTTAGAAGCAAAGACAATCTCACCAGTTGGGTTGGGAGTGAAAAAATGGGCATTGTGAATAATGTAAATTGTATTCTTTATTGATGTAATTGTAATTTCAGTTCAGTTGAAATTTAGACAGAGTGCAGTGTTGCAACCAATTAAAATAATGTTTTGTTTTTACATTTATCTGTATTATATTATTATTTGTTCAATTGTTTTTTGTTTCTATTATCTGTCAATTAAATGATTTGGGGAGGACATTATACGCGTTCAGTGTCTTTGATAAAAAAATCTGATTGAAATGGTATACATTAGCATCATTCGGGTAAATATTATGTAATCAGATTTGTTTTGTTTTGCGTAGAATTAGTTTGATTAAATTACATACATAGCTCAGTAAGTGAATATGTGCCCCCCAGTGGTACAACGGTATGTCTGCGGACTTGCAACGCTAGAATCCGGGTTTCGAT
>NW_013666171.1:432757-455494 GCF_000517525.1 Limulus polyphemus | reverse complement strand
AGCATAGATAGTCCATTGTGTAGCTTTGTGCTTAATTACAAACAAACAAACAAGTGAAGATTTTGGTAGTTTTATAGTTTCTTCAATGAGTCAATCAAGAGTCTGGTATCAGAGAAACCACTTGATTGTGTAGCTGAAAACTGCATAGTTAAGCCTGACTCCAGTATTATTTGTGAAAGTGAAATATTTTGTACAAGTAACTATTTAATGGGCTATTCAAATCGATACACGGACTGTTCGTCATGGTTTTAATTGTAGCAGAGTGACAATATTTAATTCATTAGTATTACACTGCATGCGAATTATAAAAGGACAGGAATATTGGCTTAATAACTTTTCCTTGTTATTTAAAAAGTGGAAGGAACAGATTCTACTTAACACAATTGGGCATTATTACTAGAAGAACCCCGAGAAGATTATTGGAGAGAGAAGATCCAGTGCAAAACTCCTAAAGCATATAATAAGAGTAGAAACGATGTTATTAAAATCAACATATTTACATTGGCTACTTGATGTTATCGATAAAAATATTAAAATATACACAAAAGTAAATAATAAAAATATTCACAATGATAAATAATAGTAATAAATATACACAGTAATAGATAATAATAAAGTAAAAGTGACTGTTGCCTCCTTATGGTCGGCGGCTCAGAATTAAGAAAGCTGTTAGATATAATCTGTCACGCGCACTGACACATCTGGTGAGTATATACTTCCTGCGACGGGACTCCGTAATTAGAGGGAGGAGACATATGCTTTGGCTGGAGCTAAACTCCTTGACGAATATATCAATGTTAAAAAGGCTATGGATAGTAAATTAACTAGGGTTATCCAAATAACTTAAACATAAACAATTTCTGCTACTTCACAAGAAAGTGACGTTTGTAGTCGAAGTAAGCAGTGAGATAACTCAAGAGTGATCATAAGAGATATGAAAAACAGTTAAAACCATATATATATATATATATATTTCAAAATACCGCTTTCACAGAGTCCCTCCTCCCCCCTCATTCTTATGTTAAATATAAAATACACGTAGAAATTTTGATATTAGAAGCTCCCTTAGTGGCTTTTAAAACTGATCAGTAAATGCAATAGGGATATCTAGGAATAACGCAAATTACTTTCTTAATTATCTTGACAATAATTTCAAGTCGTATGTTTCCGATCAGCTAGCTGTGCTATTCATTAAATTAAACGGTGGAAATTTCCTAGGAGGAGCAGAATTCTTTAATTCAAAACAAACACTTCTTTTAAATCATTGGTCTGCATGAAAGCTGATAGGTAGCTCTAACGTTTGTTACGAAATAACTATTATGGTCTTTTTTTTGTGTTCATTTCTAAAGGATAGTGTCAATCCAGAAAAACAAAAGAAAATACGCGTGTTTTCTTCATTTGCTGTGAACAGAAATAAGCATTAGTGAGCTTACCGACTCCTACATCCTGAAGAATGGTACCGCTAATGCCTACGGTCCTTTGTGCCACGATATGCTGGCGCAATTGGCATTAAGATGATAAAATTGAAATGGCTGCCAAACTAATCGTTTATCCGATTGCTTATCAATCTAAACTGGATGCCTGGATGTCCCCATGAGCTTCTCTACGAAATTTAATCGAAATTGGTTTTGCTACTTCCTAATAACAACTTGTGACACCAGCAGAGAGACTGATAATTCTGCTTTATATATTGGTAACACCTTAAGTTAATGGCTGAAAATATAAAGTGAGATTTTAAAATATGGTTTATCATATATTTTTGCTGGATCTAATTTAAAACATTAGAATTAAAGAATACAGCTAATCAAAAAATCAAAATGTGGTACCATCAGAAGAAAATACTTGGCAAAATTATCTGATCACGTCAAAGCAATCCTTTTTACCCATTTTTCATGGTTTATAATGTTAATCAAAATCCAGTTTATGAGTATACAAACAAAAAAATATTATTTTCAAATATGAAATTTTGCAATTTATCATTTAATTTTATGTTTAAAATAAGAAGAAATATACTGTTTCTTTCCCAGAAATATGTTTTGCTTTTCATTCTGCTTATTATGAGATTTTCTTATTGTTTTTAGTTTTTAATAATACCAGTTAACTTGGATCAATTTACTTATTGTTGCTCTTTATATTAAATAACTTAATAGGAGTTATAATATCGTTGTTGTGAGTGTAACGAATTTATTATTATATATTTATTTTAATATCAACGTTTGTTTAGATTAAAGTTATATTTAGAAACGTACATAGCTTATACTGTTGAACATGTATTGCGAAACTTCCGCCTATTCTCCAAAGTTGTAGAAGATTCTCGAGAGTAAGAATCAACAATATATGTGTGTGTGTGTGCGTAAATACTTGTGTTAGCGTCAGTATTGTTATCTAAAATTGAATTTTCTAGAAAGCCTCCAACGCTTATAAATATAATCAACGCGATGCACCAAAAAAAGAGAGTATCTATTATTAGTTTGCTATAATCAGTGTGCTATAGATTTCGGAAGCTATAACTGATTATTATAACGCTCATCAATCGGAAAATTTCAGATATTTGACCAGGAATCTTTACAAAGTTCGAACATTACAAACCGATTTATCTTCAGTGGATTCACATCGGACATTAATATTTTTACGAAAACATTACCTGACGTCATCGGTGGAAATTCAATCTCTAATAGGCGTATGAACAGTAAAGACTATAGGGCTAGCTAGGTCCATGTTAAACGAATCGTACCTACATCAACTCGTAATTAACTCGCTCATCGTGAACCCTCGATAATATACCAAGGAACTCCCATACTAGAAAGAAGACTTTATATTGTTTGTAAGTTTGTGAAACTTTTGCTTATAAATCATTGTTTGTAATAACTATTTGTTATAACTATTATTATAAATTGTAATGTTGTGTGTATATTAAAACGTATTTGTGTTAAAAAAGAAAACTGTGTATATCAATCTTGTTGGCAAATATCATAAATTGACTACATATCGGCATATATTCAAATACTAAATCCAAATTATAATTTAGCTACTAAATTTAAATCATCAGTTAACACGGTTTCGGACTATTTGAAATTCTAATACTTAACATTTGTAAAAGAGCATTGAATCTATGCTTTTTGGAATTGTGTTGTTTAAGACTCTGGTTAACATTTTTATTAATTTCGTATATGTTTATTTCTTCCATAACGTTCCTACAGGCTATATTCACGTTGACACAAATTGTTGGCCTAAATTCAAATACAACGTTTCAGTATAAACTGTGAGCCTTACTCCTAATTTAATTAGCTTTCATACATCAGAAAGTAACTCACCGACTAACTGAATACCAGGATTTCTTTGATAACCGACCGATTAACTTAAGATACTACAAATACTAAATATTTGCAATTATTCATTAACTACTCTGAATTTTTATTCACTACTTAAATGAATACTGTACTGACTGGCACTCTCACATCACAAATTGCTTACTCGTATTTATCTAGATCTTAATCGGATTTACCATTTCTTAACTTCCCACGCCCTCTAACTAACATCTTAATTGATACATTGAAATACACCTTACAGCAATATGTTTAGATTGTATAATTTTATAGTCATTTACTAATACTATTCTAGGCTTAGCAAGTGTTTGTACGTTATCGTGGTGTTTAATAGTGTACAAGGCTCACTATCCTTTAAGACCTTCTTTCGAATTCAGAATGAGCATAATTCAAATCAGATAATTGAAACTTTTTTATTATCATCCAAACTCAGCATGTTCTAACGTCATACAAGTATAGCTTAGACATGTTTACATTTTGTAAACATGTTCATTTTTGTAAACGAAAGAATAATTTGATCTAAGTAATTTGTAAAAAATCCTTACGTGATAGAAAAAATTAATATTATTTTCGAAATCCCTCGTACCTTAATTATGAAAAATCTGTTATAAAAACCAAAACAACTTTTATAGGTTTAAATTCGCAGGCTTGTGTAATCTTCCACGACGTTTACAAGACCTAACACAATATCTTTCCCCAGGTCTATCTAATTAGAGTATTCTAAAATTTGAGCTCTAAGTTATAACAAGCCTATAGTCACAATAATTTGGCTTTTGAATGTTAGGTCTAAAATATAATTTAATGAAATATTTGTTTACAAAATACCAACAAACTGAAGAAAAGGGAAGAAAATTGATGTCAAACGAATATGCATCGTCATTCATCCTGATTTTTTTGTGAAATCTACGTCTTTTAGTCTCAAAAGTACGTGTTGTGGTCTTTCTTTTGTGTATTGCGTTATGACGTTTTGTGAAAAATTTGTTCGTGATGAAAGAAAACGGATATCATTTTCGAATTCAGCGTACAGGAATAATTGTAGAAGATGTAAAAATATCAAGAGAATAAAATATTCGCAGGCCTGTGTTATTACCAATTCCTTAATTTACAGTATTTTTCTTGCATAATAATTGGTTTTACATTATGAGTACTTTTGAAATTCAAATTAGGCATATTGTACAATTTACTTCACACATTTTAGGCCAATATTCCGTTAAATCATTCATAAGTTATTTCATTGTTCATTGAGAAGTTTTTCTCCCTTTGCTTTCTAATATTCATTTCACTCTGCACTTGTTTGTAAATGTTTAATCATTTCTTTTAAATTTCCTGAGCTGTTTTGGAGATTGCAATTATGATCCTATAAAATAGTTATATTTAGCAATATAATTATTTTTATATTTTTATTTGTGAATGATTGCTGACTTTCTATACTTTTCAAAGTGTTTAATTACAAATATAAATAAAGTGACTTATCTATATAATTCAGTTGGATCTACTATTTTATTTGACTGCACAGATAATGTATGAAGATCGACACAACAGAACTGGTTAAGTAACTATGAAAAAACATTCACGAACGAAGGTTTGGTCTTAAATTTCTTTGTAAATTGTACACATTAATGAACATGAGTGTTTAAAAAGTTCGATTCTTAATGAAGTAATATTAATAAAAAGTATACAAGTATATTTATATATTATCCATTTTTGCAGAAAGAGATGCTGAAGTACCTTTACCTTTATTTTAACTGTTATTAGATGCCTTTATTTTACTTCTTTATGTATAATATAAATGATAATGCGTTTCATGAGTTATTATTAAGTGGTATATACTTCTAATGCTAATGTTGTTTTAAAAGATTGACACTACAGTACGTATATATTCTAAGATAAAAACAACAAAACTAAAATCTCAAGAGTGAATCACAAACGTAAAACTATAACTCAAAATAAAACCCCAAATTCTAATTTTTATAAAAAAATCATGCTAATAACACATACTAAACAAGAAAATTAAAAATTATACCATTTGTCAAGAGGGTACAAAAAGTATAATTTTTTTACAAGAAGATGTAATTAGCAATAACTCCAAAAAGCGTTGAAGATATTTTATCTGTCAGGCATATATCCAAAAACTCAGATGAACAATGAGATAGCTAGAAAGGAAGATCAAATGTGGGTTGGGTATTGAGTGCTTTAACCAACAATGTTCTAAAACCTACTAGCAGTCACGGTTGTGGGTTTGGTAGTCACCCTTAAAAAACATTAAAGATGTTAAAACTAATATCATAGTAGTAATTACTTTGTTGTTAAAATCATCCTCAGTTTCCACACTTGTAAAACGTCCAGCTTCCACCTGCAAACAATTATTAAACAATTATAAGAACTATAAAATCCTCACCTAAACAGTTCAGTAATACATGATCACCCTTCCGCCTTCTTTAACAATATCCTTCAAATACAGTCTTGGCCAAGATGTTTCCATATTTTGTAACAAATAAGATCATTGTTGTTAAGATGGAATACAAACACATTAAGTACTGTCAAAATGAGAATTGCATGTTATGTTAAACATCTACATATGTAATTTGTATAATGAGACAGGTTCTATGGACATCATGAACGATTTATCAGAATAGCAAAAGAATTTATCAGACACCTGTAGATAGATGTGAAATTCAGCATTTTACTTATCACAATAAAACCTTATCAGACATATATAAGGACAAAATATAACATAAAATGATTATAAATAGCTTTGTATCAGTTCATATTAAACATTCGGTACTTAGTTGGTCCTCCATGTACTCTAATATTCTCCGCAAGGCGACGTGGCATGCAGTCGATGAGGTTAGTGATGTAATCCACCGGTATTTCATCCCAATTTGTCACTAGAAGGTACTACAACTCAGTTACAGTTGCTGGTGTATGTCGGGGTTAGATACTTTCCGGCTCAGTTCTGACCAACAGTTATCAATGAGATTACAATCTGGAGACTTTATACAATACATTCACTGTGTGCAGTGGCATTGTTATTCTGGAACACAAAGTTATTGACAAACCTTGACCTAGCATATGGCAGAAATATCGTTTCCATGTGATGCCTGTAGGAGGCGCCATTAACGTTTTCCTGGAGGATATGAAGAGCAGTTTTTCCACCATGATGAATAGCTGGCTGAACGTGTACTGCACCACTTCCTGTGTGTTCCCAGTGGAAAAGACAGCCTTCCCTCATCTGTTTCCCAAGCAACTGTCGAACAAGAATCCTACCATCTAGTTTAACAAGTCGGAAACGTGACTCATCTATGCACTGTCATAAAGTCTTACAGTTTTGCTAGTTTAATATGGAATTCTATATAGTTTATGCAAATTCTGGAATGAAGTGGTAGTCTTCTTTCTGCTCTTCTGTAGCTTCAAACCCATAGTGTATATCTATCAGGTGAATTTTCTCTGCTAAAATACATGGTTGATTCTCTGCGGTGAACAGAGTGCAGATTGCCCATTGTGTAGTTTTGCACTCGTACAATGACAGTCTTTAAATAGCATAGCTTTAATATCTTCATGTTATTAACAGATATATATATGCGTTTAAATAAAGTTTTCATTCCTTCTTTCGATTCAACTTCCTTTTTTTTTGCTTTTTGCGTGTCTCAAGATGAAGCATTTAAATTATGTTATACACTTATTTGGTTTGCTAACACTCTGTGTCATTATGGCGAATTTTCATGTTAAATGTTTTTTTTTTTATCAGTATAACATCACAATACATTTTGTAGGAAATAAAGTTTTGTGAGTAAGAAGAGTACAATATATTATTATTTTTTAATCAAATACAGACAAAACCTTATAAAACTTACTAAATTTTCCGAATGCTATCTAATCTGCTATATTAGATATTTGTGTTTGTACAAATACAAATCATTAATAACATATTTCTCATTAGTTAACCATTTCTTGTCTCTATAACTTATATATATATGGATAGGAAGATAATTAGATAGATCTCTCTATAACAAACCCTTAATAATTTCTTACAGTGTTAGATTGATACACACACACGTAAATCTTAAGAAAATGTTTAATACAACGCTTTACCTTTGTTAGCATCGTTTGGGTATAGTTAAATTCTTAGCTTTGCTTTTAAGAGACTGATGAAAGAACATATAAATAGTATAGCTCCTAATGTATTACCAGTAGAAATAATTATAGGGTATTTTGTTATCGGTTGATTTACTACTACGTGATATTACGTCATCGGTCATAGGTTAGCATGTTTTATCTGTCAACTGTCGTTGAAGATGACTCTAAAAAAAAAAATTCTATTAGGAATGCACCATCTGTTGGTAAGTACTGATACTAATATCTATCTTAAGTAAATTGGCGGTTTTGTAAATTGTAAATTGTATTGTTGTGTGTGTATATTAAAACGTATTTGTGTTAAAAACGAAAACGGTGTGTATCAATCTTGTTGGCAAATTGACTAATATATCGGCGTATATTTAAATACTGAATCCAAAGTACCATTTAACTACTAAATTTAAATTATCAGTTAACTCGGCTTCGGACTATTCGAAATTTTAATACCTAACAGTAGCTTAACAGTTCACTACTTGTCTTCCCTCTAGTCCCACTGCTAAGTTAGGGACGAAAGAGTAGGTAGTTCTCGAGTAGCTTTGCGCGAAACGTAAAAAAAACTTAACGAACGTCGATATTTATCTGAAAAAGATAAAAAAAGAACATCAGTGAAGATTAACATCCTTAATTGTGTTCTTTTCTCTATCATTTAAGAAAGGTGGTGCTTTCTTCTGGTAGTAAAACTTATTTCTCTGCTACAGATAAATTGAACACGATACAATAATAAAAGTCTCGTTATTTGATCGCTATTTACAAGAATATAATTCAATAAATTATTTCATTAAATTTGTTTGCTATTGCTTTCCGTATGAACAAGAATCATCCTGATAAGGATCGTTAGTAAACAATATAACGAATAATAAAAAATATTGTTCTCTATTAAAAATTGAAGTGAAAAGTAATAGAATGGCTTGTGAGAAAAACACTAGTTTAAAGAGTTCCAGTTTTGATAAAAATATTAAATAAAAATTATTAGTTAAACTACTAAACCCATAGTGTTGTAGAAATTTGCACAAATATTTATGCAGAAGGTGAATCATTTTTCTCTGTCACTCATCTAGGACCACTTGGGATTTTGTAATAATCATGAAGACTAACTTCGTGATTAAATTCTCCCTAGTGCTATTCAATTTCATATACGTATAATAACTACATGTTTTAATTAATGGAACTTTCCTTTCGAAATGACTCATAATTACAAGTACCCACGGTGTATGATTACATATTCAGGTTAGTTTCGGAACTTCATAACTATCTGCCTGAATAAGGTAAGTTATGTCATCCTCTACACTAAGCTGGCAGTGTTACTTGTAATTTCCTTTGACATATGAGGACAAAATTGAAAATATACTGCACATATGTGTACAAGAAAACAGAAAACACCTAGAGATAGTTATGTTATTTTCTATCGCGGATCATCACAAAATGATAAATATAAAAAACGGATGGTATCTGAAACTGTGTTCAAAGTTCTGGGAATGCAAAGAAGAAAAGAGGTAAGTTAAGATCTGATTGACCAAATCTGAAGCTACCGCGTTAAACTGTAAAATATTACGCATGATGAGTCAAAATCAGTGTGGAAGTTTGATACCAGTATTTTCACGTCTTAAGGCCTATTGACATCTGAATAATATACAAAATATGATGAGTTTCTTCTGACCAATCTAGAAGATAAATATAAAGATAAAATATTTATTAACAAATAATGTTATAAGCCCAACAGAAGGTTGTGTAGGACACGCATGTACCAATTAAATGATTTCTTGCATCAGTGTGTAGTCTGATAAATGTATTGTAAAACGATCTGGCATACAGATTAATGTCAGATGAAGATCACACACAAATATACAGTCTTGGCAAAAATGTTTCATATTTTGCAACAAATAAGATTATTATTACTAAGATGGAATGCACTTAGCACTGTCAAACTGAGAAATGCATGTTATATTAAACATCTACCTATGTAAAAAACAAACAATTTTATCAGAAACCTGTAGAAAGATGTGTAATTCAGCATTTCATGTATCACAACAAAACCTTTCTAAAACACATATAATGACAAAATATAATATGAAATTATTACAAATAGTGTCTGTAACCTTATATCAGTTAATATTAAACATTCAGTACTTGGTTGGCTCTCCTCGTACTCTTAATAATCTCTACGAGGCGACGTGGTATGCTGTCTATGAGGTTTTTGATGTAATCTACCGTGATTTCATCCCAACTTGTTAATAATAGCTGTGAAACTCAGCTACAGTAGCTGGTTTACGGTCCTGGTTAGCAATTTTCCGGCTCAGTTCTGCCCAACAGTTCTCAATGGGATTACAATCTGGAGACTTTGCTGGCAATGCCAATCTTGTAACTTCCTCCTGGTCGAGATAATCCTACACAGTACGTGAACTTTGGGTAGTGGCATTGTCATCCTGGAACACAAAGTTATTGCCAAACTTTGCTCTATCATATGGCAGAAATATCGTCTCCATGTGATACCTGTAGGAGGCGCCATTAACGTTTTCCTGGAGGATATGAAGAGCAGTTTCTCCACCATGATGAATAGCTGCTTAAACATGTACTGCAACACTTCCTGTGTGTTCCCAGTGGGAAAGACAGTCTTCCCTCATCTGTTCTCCAGGCAAGCGACGAACACAAATCTTAGTACTAACTTTAACAAGCCGGAAACAGGACTTATCACAGACTTTCCTGGAACAACGTTTCCAGTAGTCCGACGACGTTAGAGGATTCTGGATACAGTACAATGGGAGTACCCTCTGCTCTGGAAATGTCACCTTTATTCATACCTTTTCTTGACAGTCGAACAATTTGACGTCCAATATCTTCTGGCATGTGACTATACATAACTCTACACCAAGTATAGAGAAATTGTCTATAGTCAACTCCCACTAGTCGGTCTGACAAGAGTAGTAGATTGTGTTGACTACCTGCTTTCCATTTTATCTACCACTTCATAATTAAGGACGATTAGCGCAAATAGCCCTAAACTAAAATTCATTAGTTGTTGAATATAAAGAGTCTCTTTTAGAACATGATATTAATTGGATTTTATGTATTTTGGGAATAGTGAATACATTTTTCTAATTTTGAAAATGTAATAGATTTAGTAGTGAATTTGTTAACTCTTCGTAATTCTAGTTACACTTTTTTCAGCTAATTTGTTTGTAATATGAAAAGTTTTAATATAATTCAGTTCATTTTTTATCCTTTAAGTATTGTTTTTACAAAAAAACAACAACAGAATTACGTCCTGATTTATCTACCAGTGTTAAAACAGTTATCTGGAAGATGATTAATTTGATTAATTGCACTTAAATCAAGTGCCAATCGTACAGAAATTGATAGCTGCTTTAGTCGTCACAATATCCGGCAAACGATAAAAATCACTAAGATTAATTTTTCTTCCAATAATAATCGAGTTTGTGTTCGAACAATACAACTTTTGTGCTCATCAATTCATCTCTGGTAGAGAAATCTTTTTCATTCGAAATTTAGTATCACTCCTTTCTTTCAAGACTTTTTTGAAAATCGGTTGCCTTTTTCTGAGAGAAATTTACCTATAGGAGACCTGGTTTAATGCAAAACTACTATACACTAGGAGAATGTTTACCCTAGTCTCGTTTGCAAGTGTAAGATGTGGTGTTTGTATGAAATCAAAATATTATTTATACATAATTTCTTTTCAGGCACAATTAAGAGTAATAAAACACACAAAAACCAACGTTTCTTGGCACAGTGAAAGGTAAAGTATTGTAAAAATAGCCCTGATGATGGTAACTGTGTTACAGAAACTAGTCAGCTGTAAGCAATAATACATACTTTACCTTTCATTGTGCCAAAACAAAAAACGTCGGATTTTGTGTTTTTTACTCTTAATTCTTTATACAGTCACGATGGGGCTCCTTTTAAAGTAAAAGCGATCAAAAAGAGAGATTGTCTAAAACCAAAAAACAACAAACAATTGAATTCAATTAATAATGGATAACAAAAATTGCTATGTAGGAGGAATAATAAATATTATACTTTGTTCTTCTCATTGTAACTGCTTCATTGTTTTAGATCGTTTAGTGATCGACACTTAGAAATAATTAAAGAACGTTTATTGTTATTTCCACTAAGTGTGCAAAGTGTCCAAGATGTCAGCAACTTGGTGAAAACCATTCTTACAGTGCAAATTAAGGTTAAAATGAAATGTACCTGAGCAAAAATAGCCTTATTGGGAAGACTTTTCACCAAAACAATAATTTTAGTGCTAAGGTAATAAAAAAGACAAGTTTTTGCGAATTTTTAACTAATGTTTCGACTAATTCTTTAACTATTTTTTAACCTTTTTTTTTAAAAGTTAGTCAAAATAAATTATTTCTACTCTAGAAAAAATATAAAGGTCGAAAACATATAATATTTAGATTAATTACCTTTTTTACCTTAATTCTATTATTTTTAAAAGTTTTGGTAATCTATATTCAGTTCTTTTGTTAATAATAATAATTTGAAGAAAATATCTAGTAATAATATTTGCATTCAAACATTTGTCTAAAGTATATTAATGCGTTGTCATATGTTAACAGGCTATGAACATTTTTGCGAAGCACCAACTTTTAATTCAAATCTAAGTATGTTTATTAGTAAACATCACTCTTGTTCATTTAGATATAAAATATATAAAGAACGTAACCAAAGGAAAGTGCTTAATTAAAAATTAGCTCCTTTTACCCTTCTCACACTACATTTTGTACCCTAGTTTAGTGCCTGTCCTTTATATGTGCGACATTTTTTGTTTTGGATCATGTTGGTCGAAAAGTTGTCTTAGCAGGATAAGAAACTCTTCTTCCAGGAAAATACGATTGGCACGTTTGCAGGCGAATAACAGGGTTGAATCACACCATGAATTCAATCTAGAGGATCACTAGCGATGGATGTAAGAGCTTTCGCATTGATCAACCTTATCTTTCTAAGACACAAATACAGCATCTGCCGCTTCATGCTTTTATATTTTGAATAAAAATTGAAATAACACAACTATCACAAACTCACGGACCTTTTTTATATTTTACCACTGCTTTCTATTTTCAGGATTAAAGAAAAAAAAATGGGATTACACTCCAATTATTTATCCTTCTGATTCCTCCAGTTTTATAATTTTGCTTTGATTGGCATATGGATAAAGTTCTCTTGTGTATCTGTCAGACGGGTTTATTGTAGACCTTACCAGTCTGCATACAGCTTAATTAAAACGATCTTCAGATAATTACGTTGCAGAAACTAGTTATTACATGTTTATCGTATAAAGAGGTGTCAAATATAATCATATTTACTAGAATAACTGAAAGTTAACCTTCATGTAGTACAATAACATACGACATGATAATCGTTACATTATGAAAAATGAGAGAAGTTACGCATATCTTAGTATAATAACATATAAGTTTATCATTATTCACTGGTACATAATAAATCAAGGCCTCAAGGAGCACTATAGCGCGTCTTGTGGTAAACATGCATGTTTTTGGTAGTTTCGTCAGTTTTGGAGCACATCTATTAAAAATGCCTAACAAATGTAACAGCTCTTAGCATCTAACTACAAATGGTATTCCATAAAATGCATTGGGCACTACGAGGGATCAGAAGTACTAAAGTGAATAGTAATCCAATAAATTGAATTTTACGTGCGGCACAAATAAATGTTTAAAGGAAGATTTAATAAATAACTGATGTAGTAGTAGCAGGCATCTGTAAGTCTCGCAAGACTATAGATTAGGCACCCAAAAAATGTATAATTATTTTGGCACTTCTTTCTATGACTGTATAGTCCTACTTGGGACAAACACACTCTGTTGCAGTTTGAGCAGGCAAAGGTCGTAGTTGGACACGAAGGCTGTTATGTTGAATTCTTTCTGATGGTTCCTTTTTTTTCTTCTTCTTCTGCTTGCTGAGCTCTTTTCTTTTAATTTTTCTTCATGACTTTCTTCATACAGCTTTTCTAGGCACTGCAATTTTTTGCTACTTCTTCCCAATTGTTAACACAAATCTACTAAAATAAGTGATGGCAAGTAAAAAAGATATATATATATATATATATATATATATTGTCTTTTGAGATAATTTAACATAGTTGAGTACTTTTCGGTCGAACTGCACTTACGTAAACACACATTAGACTAAAACTTAATATAAGGACTTGCAAGCAGTACTCAGGTAAGAACATTCATTGACAGAAATATCAATTCTTTGCACTTAAAGCTAAATATGAGGTATATACTTATGACAAAGATAAAAGCAAAATCGCTTTTAGACGTAACTTAAATAGTAAATGAGGCACTGTATATATTAATTCTTAATTTGTATTGCAGTATTTTGCTATTTTTCAACTATAGCCGTTGATTCTATTTCTTTAGTTAGGAAATTACATGCGATTTGCCTCCAAAAATCGTTTTGTAGTTCCGATTTCACATTAAAAATGTGGATCAAACAACGACGTAACCTTATTGTCAGACATAAAATAATATGAGATACAGATAACTTTGCATCACTGTTTTTTTCACTAACGCTGTGGAATAATATCTGTCCAATAAATAATTTTCTAGAATTATAAAAGTTTTTTCTTAACTTCTAGCTTTTCATTCCTTCTTCGTTTGTATTTCTGAATAATAAATATAAAATGGCCCAAACATTTTACACCATCTTTGTAAAAAAGCTAAAAGTGGACACAAACAAACAGTTTAACATGAATTTTTAAAATGTTCATAATTTCTTTCTCAAAATGCACCAGAGCTTTATATTATTTCCTATCGTAGCAACGACGTAGGCAGTTTTCACTGTTCTGCTGTATATCTTCTAATCGTTTTTTTTATATATAGTGTTCAGAAGTCGATAGCTTACACTGATTTTCTCAGTACCCTGACATTGATTTTCTATATACTGCAAAGCTTCGTGTTTAAGGCTTGTCTACCTAAGTGTCATATCTAATTACAAGATCTCAGGAAACCTGCTACAAGGAAGCAGTTACAGCCGTGTTATCAAATTTGCGCAAAGATGTGTTGGGTTGGATAAGCTATCTTACTAGCGTTTCACGCGTCTCCTCGTCTAATTTAATTTTTCCATGAAAATCGTAATATCTGGGTATGTATATTCCAAATCTTTGTAAAAATTGGTAATAACGGAAGATTAAGTTTAATAGTTTTTAATGAATTGATATTTTCGAGGTTTTCATATCAGAAACAGAATTTTTAGTTAATTATCTTACTTAACAATTAAAATAAAGAGTTCCAAGCGTAAGTCAGTTCCAGCACATGTTCGGAACTTCCATAGAGTTTATGTAATTTTTAATCTGTAACTCGGTTTACAGAACTTTATATATTTTGTATATATTGTTCCACCAACGAAGCGCAACATAACACGAAACAATAAAGAGAGAGCATAAAACACAAACATAATGCAATGAATAATATAAAGAGTAAAATGTATTGTATAGACAGGTGAGCTTCTTCGAATTAAACTCGAGTAAAAGATATAAATTAATATTAAAGTAGAATAGTTGGCAATAAACAATTTCGTCGTGGGTTCGAATCCCCGTCCCACCAAACATGCTCACCCTTTTAGCCGTGGGAGCGTTATTATGTGACGGTCAATCCCACTATTCGTTGGTAAAAGAGTAGCCCAAGAGTTGGCGGTGGGTGGTGATGACCTTCCCTCTAGTCTTTCACTGCTAAATTAGGGATGGCTAGTGCAGATAGCCCTCGTGTAGCTTTGCGCGAAATTCAAAACAAACCAAACAAACCAATCAAAGAATCTTGTATAGATTACGCAGATAGCACAGATCCTTAGCGTTATCTTAAGCTCCAACAATCAACCAACTTATATAGCCAGATAACCAGGTAAGAACTAAAAGACTTCACAAGCGTCGGAAATAACATTGTTGGTTCCAAATAATACCGTTTAATTTAATTTAACAAACTTTAGTTTGTTAAAAACGTATACGGGAAGGGGGGAATGTTGAATAAACTAGAAATCTTCAATATTGTTTATATCCTAATTAAAATGGTTGAACACTTAAGTTTGAAAGTCATTATAAATGGTACACGGATAATGAAACCTGGTGTCACAGAAGCGTTTATTTAATTCTGCTGTTTTTCTATAACGGTTGATGAAATAATAAATGTTACACTGTTTTGTATCTTATCAGGTGCTCTTGTGACATTAACATAAGTTATATCGTTATGTTACCGTCAAAATCTGTAAGTTCTGAGTCCAATTTTATCAGAAAATTAGTTTTTTCCTCTACGTTACTCTTTTCTTGATTGAAAAAAAAACACTTCGGATAATTTTTTTATGACAAATAGTTTGGTACGTTTAAATATACGGAGTATGTTGGAGGAACGAACCTTTCAGTACAATGTGCACAATCTTATTATGTTCGTTGTTTACACAAGGCGGCAACCGTCGCGTTTTATTTGCAGTTCACGTTGTTTCAAACTAACAACGTTGGACTTTACTGGAGAAATGTTATTTGAGTAACTTTTTTAAAACTAAATTAACTTTCGCTTCTACACAAACGAGGTACCAGCAATAATGAAATGTATGACTTATCTTCGAATTCGTTTTAATGGAAAGCCAACTAAACAGACATCGTCCATTACTCTAATACTTTAAATAATAATTAATAATAAAGAACAATATCAATAGCTTGTTAGACAAATAAATATATATATATATATACAATATCTTCGGACCAAGAAAAGAATAAAACTCTTTTCTGCACCATCCTCCCCCCATCGGTAAGGCAAAGGGCTTATAACTCCTAAAATTGTGTTTCGATACCTGTGATGAACACAGCACAGATGGCCCATTGTGTAACTTTGTGCTTAATTACAACCAACCAACCTATATACATAAATGATTTTTTACTACGTTGTCGTGAATGTGGCATAGAGCATATTTTAATAAAATATTAATAATTGGATTAAATTAAAAAAAGTATTTTTTATCTAAAACCAGCCATTCACATATTTCCAGTAACATCGAATCTATCGCAGATCAAATAAAAGGACAATAAGTATTCATTCCTAGTCTGAAATGCACATTAGTATTCTGATGGTTTTTGTTTCTATTTCATTAAAAATCTGGATTACTATATTTGTGCATGTTGTTTTTCGATGCCCAATGTTTAGCTTTTTTGTCCATGTACATTATCAAATCACTGATTAGCTGCTAGCTTCAAATAGCTGGTGCTAGTGTAAGTACACTCATTAAGAAATTTGTTTGTTTTTTTTGTTAAGCAGGGAGTTACCCGATTGGCTATCTGTGCTGTGCCCACCATAAATATCGAACCCCAGTTTTTAGCATTATAAGCTATCAGATTTACCACCGAGTCACTGGGGGACTCAATGAGAACGGAAAAATAAGAGCTGTAATAACATGCCTACTCCGCAATCCAGTTTCAAAATGGAAACACTTATTTCCCGCTGGGGAGCACGAATGCTAAAATTATTGTTCACAAAACGCTATGCAATATGTGAATTCGTTTTTAAAGTTATTTAGAATTATTTTAACCGCCTAACTAATATCATAAACCACCCAAAGTCAGTTATTTAAATACAATTTACCGAGTCTAACTATAACTGTTCCGTCATTTCAGCAAATGATTTGATAGGTCATAAGAAGTACGTATAAACAAAGCTGTTTCATCATCTGTTAACCTTATGTCTGTAAAGGTTTATGAAGTAACGTGCGCCACTCAAAACAATTTATGTCACCTTGAAATGCATAATGTTTTATATTTTGAAGTGTTTTGTTTGTTTTAGTGCAAAGCCACTTCTGGAAATCGAACTCCGAATTTTAGCGTTGTAAGTCCGTAAACTTACTGCTGTCCCACCGGAGGACATTTAGAAGGAAATAATACTGTTGTGAGATAACGTCAATTACCCTGCATCCTCAGTTTTTGTGCAAAATGGGCATCTACAATGCAAACAATTAGTAATTAAGCATATGCTTTTGGCCAAGCGCAGCCCAATGGTTAGGATGTCGAACTGTAGAGATTCTGCTGTTCACGTTCTGTTACTGAAGTAAAAACAAAATATATATCGCGCACCATACTTTGATGTCATGGGTCTATTATACGTATGATGGTCTAACAGAATTAGTCAAAGAGTCGGCGATATATATTGTTAACTAGCTATCTTCACTCTAGTCTGTCACTTCAAAATTGGAGACGACTAGCTTTGTGCGAAATTCAACAAACAAAAGTAAGCAAACAAACAGCATATCTTTGTAAATTATAATTTGACAGCATTGGTTTAGTATCAATACAGCTTATTACATTTAACTTTAAAATAGAGTATAGTCGCCAAACCAACAAGGAAAACTTGGCACTGATGTTGCATACTTAAAATCATAGGGTTGATAAGATCCTAAAGTATTCTCAGTCACTTCTCTGAAAGAGCTGCTTCCAAGGTACCCTTAGTATATGGAGTCATTTAATAGCAAAATACCTGCTCGGTCAGAGTCAAAATTTGATAAATGCACAGGATACTCAATTCATCAAACTCTTCTTCGTGGAATGTGTTAACCAGTTAAGCTTTGAGAGTAAGAACGTCATCATCCATTAGGCTGAAACCATGGCCAACTACACTAGCATTCGACAACATAAGGGATCATTTTATTTCGTCTCTACAATGTATAGCATTAATGGTACCATTTAGTAGGGCTTAAAGATCAGTACCATGAAAAGTGATTCCTATTCACATCATTAGCCACGACCCCACAGGAAAGTGGAGGTGAAACTGGCTTCAAATTTTGTTAAAATCAGCATGCTCCTTTAATCTATCTGCAAGATGAACCGCGACTTTTTATGAAAAGAATATTGTTTCTCTATTGTTGGTCTACTGGACATATTCTTAGCATCAATGCAGGTGAGCTGTTTGATGGCTTGCAGTGAGAGGAATACATATCATTGGTGATCTTATAAGATTGGTTTCTAGCCGTCAAACACAGACGTGCATGGCGTTCAATTGCGACTAAGAAATCCTATAAATTCTCTGAGCAGGTACCCTAGTCTGCGAATGTAGCGAATAACAATCAATAAACAGTAGCCTTGTACTAATGTTGTGGACAATATTGAATGTTTTGTTTACGTGTCCAAATAATTATACGTTAGTTTGGAAGCGATTTCAGATTATTCTAACGATATTTGGAAACACCAGTAACCAGTTATCATAAATTTATTATTCTTGTTCACACCATAAGAAACCTTGTTTGTTTTCTTCTTTTTATTCGCTTTTGTCCAGGGTTTGTGATAAAAGGTGGAATTCTCTGAAACTGGTCTTACTCAGTGACAAATGATGAATCGAATGAAAGATTGGGCTTCATGTTTTATGGTTAGTATCTTAAACAGCTTGTATGCCGAATAATTAATAAAAATAAATTTGTAGCACCATTGCTACATACCCTTCACATCATATATAAATATATGTTCAGTGTGGTGAGTAAGGGACAACTACAAGCATAATAAATATACATTTTCTATATTTTTTCCCAAACTCACACCACATTCCCTTTTTTCTCTATATACTCACTAGTGTGTTCACGCAATAACGTTATTTAAATGTTTTTTTTTGTATGTTAGTCCTGATCCTCTCACAATATGCACCTTGAATAGGCCAAAATGGATATTGGCACTTGGTTGTTACGTATGACGTCATTTACCACAAAGCGCGATGTTCTCACGCATTGAGTTTTGTGAATATTTAAAAAAATATATGTTCTGGAAGTGGTAAAAGTTTTGCTTTTTAATTAAGCGATATGAAACAGTTGATTACATTTGTATTATTTGGAAACTTTATGTTTCGTGTTCCTATGAAGCACTTATTTGACACAAATGTTAATATTTTGCACTAAACTAACATTTAATAGGCAGCATAAGTAAAAAACGTTTAAAGACAATTTATAGCTTTTTAAAGTAATTCATCGAATTAGTTTGATCTAATGTGCAAAATATTTAATTCCCTACATAAAGCCACTTGCTTGCTTTAGAGCAAAACCACATTAAGCTATCTGCTGTGTCGCGGGGAATCAAACTCCGAATTATAGCGTTATAAGTCCTTAAACTTATCGCTGTTCCACCGGGGGACAAAACCACTTGTATCAATAACTTCATGAATAAGTGTATTGTAATTTTCTCTTGCTGCTTTTTATTTCAATCTTCTATAATTTTCGGTGTGAAAGTAACACAAATAAGAAAGTGCGAAATTAATTGTACATAAAAACAGCCATATAACAATATTGGATGATTTGTATAATAAGTGTAGTAACAAAGCTTTAAAATACTGGACTTACAGATGTCGTAAGGTAATTACAGAGGCATATAGAAAGTTCAAGTTTATTCTAATGATCGTTAATATGGTTGAGATTCAGTGACTGCGTTGGTCGAGGAAGATGACTGAAATCACTATAATGAGCTTCAAACCAATTTCGGGCTACATGAGTGCTCTGAATTATTGCATTACTTTCCTGAACGTGTCCTTGTAATTTAGATTAGAAAAGAAGCATTGTGAATATGGACAACTTCGACGTTCAGGTACACTGTAAGGGAATCAATGGACTCAATTCCTGCAACAAAAAAGTTACGTGCCATTACATCACTTCCAAAGATGCTGTTGAAGTTGAAAACAAAAACAGTGTCATGTGCCATTTTTGTTCTTAAATTTTCTCATTACAGAAAAGATTGAAATGCAAGACATCAGAACACATATTTTGCTTATATTCTTTCACTGTCTATAGTTTATGGCCAGGTGGTTAGGGCGCTCGCCTCGCAATCTGAGGGTCGCGGGCTCGAATCCCCGTCCCACCAAACATGATCACCCTTTCAGCCGTGGGGGCGTTATAATGTGACTGTCAATCCCACTATTCGTTGGTAAAAGAGTAGCCCAAATGTTGGCGGTGGGTGGTGATGACTAGCTGCTTTCCCTCTAGATCTACACTGCTAAAGTAGGGACGGCTAGCGCAGATAGCCTTCGTGTAGCTTTGCGCGAAATTCAAAACCAAACCAAACGTCTTCATAATTTAACGAGCTCAATAAATCCCCTCTTATATCAGATGGCCAGTCTAACTCGATATGTAAAATAATAATGGAGTTCTGTACAAAAGTGTGTAAGCGATCCTAATAAACATATCCATATCATGTAAAACAGTTATTTACTTTCAGATATATTGAATCAACTTTGATGTAATGTAATGTAAAGTGCTGTTTGTTTTATATATGACGAAATGGTTTGGAAGTATAGTTTTATCATCCTAAGTAAATTCATTTACTTTAATAGAACACGTAACAGCTAAAGTTTTGTTTTCGACAAAAGTAATCATAATCTATCAGTCTATATAATTTTGGAAGATAATGGTGCTCACCCTTCCAAAACCAATTTAATGTGAAAGTTTATCACAAACACGTCTTCTAAACTTTCTTGACGTACTGGTATTTTTGAGGTGAAAAATGTTTTTATAATCTTTGAGTCAACTGTGAAATCAATAAGTACTGACACAGGTTCTTCTACTCTGAAACTTAGTAATATGTGTAATGTAATCAACATCCATCATTGTTTGGCGCCGGATTAATTGCCTATGTGTATGTATTAGTCGCTTAATATTTTTGTGCATTTGAAAACTACAAAGCAAACTGTAAATCAATTTTGTTCAAAATGTACATTACTAACTGTATTGTTGAAGTATCTACAGCACACATTGAAGTATTTCAAGTACATTTATTTTACTGCTCGCAGCTCCTAATAACAGTTAGTTTTATTATCTGATGTTTAGTTTTTTTCTAAGTGTGATTTTGAGCTGTATGTTTTTGCTTTTATGTTCAAAACTGCAATATCAAAGTATTGCTTAATCCTGCAAAAGTCTTGGCAGCCTTGAAAATGCTATATGGTTGAATATTCTTAAGATACAATAGTATTGTATATCATAAAGATACCACAGTGTTAGCAGTGTTGTTCTTGTTCTGGATACTGTAATATTAATGTAATATTAAAAGTTTTGAGACGGCTTGTCCTCATACCTGAGGATGATAAAATCTTATCGAAATGTCGTACATTTATAATAAAGTGTTTTCATTACCCAGTCTCGCCGTCTCAAAACTTTTATTTTCTAAAAAGTGGCTTCCTCGTTATTAAACTGTAATATTAAGGGTATTATTTTAGCTTAATGTTGAAATTGCTAATATGAAATATTATATCACAGAGTGTCATGGAGATACTACAGTGTTGGATTTTTGGAAATAGTTTAATGTTCAACGTCTGGATGTCTTGGAGACACTATAGTAATAAGGATACTATAATCTATGATGTTTTGAAAATACTGTAGTGTTACATATATATAACATGAATATACTATTATTTTACATGTGTTGAAGATATTAGGGTAATGAATATATTGGTGATTCTATAATACTGGCATGTTACTGATACGATAGTTTTGAATGTTTTGCAGTTACTGTATTGTGTTGTATCTCATAAAGACTATGAAAACTTTCACATGATCCCACAGCTCAGTTTATTAAGATCATAACTGATAAACTTAAAGAACTTCTCGAAAACAATAAAATTAACAAAAAAGCCTTTCAGTATTATATTTTATCTCTTACCAAAAATACACAAACCAAACAATCCTGGCCGACCCATAATTTCTAACATAAACATGGCTACTGAAAAGCAGTCCACATTATAAAATGTATTCCAAGTACCCTCCCTTCTTACATAAAAAATACTACTCACTTTTTTAATATCATAGAAGATATCAATACAAACAGACTGTTACTACCTAACAGTCATCTTTGCACGATGGATGTTTCTTCCTTCTACACTAATATTCCACATGATAAAGGACTAGAAACTCTAAAATCCGTATTCAACCTTTCTAACCCATCAGAATATCAAACAGTAACTGATCTTGCCAGCCTCGTTTTAACTCTGAACAACTTCGAATTCAATAACGAACATTACCTTCAGTTTAACGGTACTGTATTGGTTCCCAATTATGCCAAAATTTTTACGGGTCACATTGAAAACCAACTTTTACAACTAAGCCCTGTAAAACCTCATGCATAGAAATGTTACATAGACGATATATTTTTCCTTTGGACGACCGGTCTTAAATCACTTAAAGAATTTATCTCATATGCAAACTCCTTTCACAAAACAATCAAATTTATCTTTGATTACTCACCTACCGCCCCCACCCAGTGGCACAGCGGCATGTCTGCTGTACTTAATAA
>NW_013666171.1:420686-432040 GCF_000517525.1 Limulus polyphemus | reverse complement strand
GCCTTAAACAGATATTTCCTGAAGTTCCCGTTGTCTCCTTCCGTAAAAGTAGAACTCTAAAAGATATCCTTGTTCACACAAAAGTGAATTACATTCCACCAAAAAAAAAAAATGGTTGTCATCCATGTAATAAAGCTCGTTGTCAAACTTGCGAGTTCACAAAATCTACGGACTCATTTTCTGACAAGCACAACCAACGAAATTTTAAAATATTCAAAGAAATAACTTGTGGAACACAAAACACCATTTACCTTATACAGTGTAAAAAAAGCCACTCACCAAAATGTAGGACATACATAAACAACTCTTAGAGTACGTTTCGAAAACCATAAATCTTCTATTAACACCGAAAAATATCTTGTTACTCAACACTTTAACCAACCAAGTCATTCTATTAACGACGTTACTCTCATCGGTTTTGAAACGGGATTCAAAACTAAAGCAGATAGAGAGATAAAAGAAGCTTATTGGATTGCTAGTCCAAACGGTGTTCAACACTATGGAATTAATTTAGATCCTGGAATCAGTGATCTCCGATCATTGGTTTCGTCTCTGTCAGAAAAATAATTTTTATTCTTTGCTTATTTCTTTCATTAAGTGTGAACCCTAACTTATATATAGCCAATTCTAAAGCAAAATATCCCTAATATCTTTATACATAACGCTCTCATTGCCAGCTAAGTTGTACCGGAAATGAAACGCTTACAACAGTATATGGAAAATCTATCATTCTGTAGGTATTTGAAAAACATTTTGCCACAATTTAATTCTTCGTATTGTTAGCCGACAGTGGGCAGCTATAAAAGCTTGGTTTGGTCTGATATTTCATTGGTGGTAGTATCCAGGGTCACTGATGAGGAGTGAAATTCTCCGAAACTAGTCTTGCTCACAGACACACCCCCAGTGAAAGGATAGACTATTTCAAGCTTTTACTTGATGTTAAACAGATGTTTAAACAACTCTATTTATTCAATTAAGTACATGGAAAAAATATACTAAACGTTTCCTGAAAAACCGGATGACCTTCATGACGTAACTCAACTCCCTTTATATATCACTCATTCGGTTACACCACCATTCCCAGTTTACTCCTAAAGGAGAAAGATCTACCTTTCGAAAGTGCTCGATTCATAGGGGTTTTATCATCTTGTATAGAGACTATGTTGTTGGAATGCTGTGAATATTATGCATTAGCTGTACAGTCCAAAATACAGAAATTCAGACACTATACTTTTCAAGAAGAATAGTCTAATATTCGAGAGCACTCGAGTTTCTGGATCTTTCATATTCTATTTTATTGGTGATCCTTTGTGCTAATTCTTTCATTTTCTGCTAGATTTGTTAGATATACTGTAACTTGAGATATCTTCTAGACGTTAGTTAGATTGATATCGAAGGAGATTCTGTAGATAAGTATACTTGATACATTAGATATAATGCTAGATGTCTTGAGGATACAATAATGTTGTGAGTTTTCAGAGACACTAAAGCTTGGCCGGTCTTGGGAAACAAAGAAACTATAGTCTTTAGATGTCAACACACAAGTAATAATAGTGATGTCCGGTTTTCTTGTGCAGTAAGTTGAAAACTGTATTTGAAATTAAACTGTAAGAATGATGTTTATTGTGCTATTTACATATGACAAAAAACTGGTAATGTGTTATAAAAATACGCATGTTGCATGTGCCATTGTTGGTGCAAGAAAGTATTTACTTACTATTAAGGCCAAGTCTATTGAAAGCAATTATTTTTTAAACGTAATAAATTAGTTTAAATAGTTTGTTTTACAATGCAGATAGGCATAGAATATTGGAGTATTACATGTTGATAAGCTATTTGTCAACATTTAATTTAGCAATTTTTACTTTTTTACTTCAATTTTAACACTTTATATATACATGAACGGTATGAATTATTGATAATTAACATTTGCTCATACCTTAAAACCTAGTGAATACAATACAATAATGGATTGGACGCTGTAGTATCTCCATGATAACTAGTGCTATAGTATTTCGTCACAATAATTTCAGTACTATGATAAGCCAAGATAACATAATGGATTGGGCACTAGAAAAAAAGGAAAACTTTTAGATATACTCTAGCACTTAAAGGGAATTAACTAGAGGCTAACGTTAACAATGAATGGTTATCAACAAAAGGCAACATTCACTCATAACTGTATAAATAATATGTTTATTTCTGCCTACTATTATAGTGTCGTTTGTATTAAAGCTTGGTATTTTCTCACAGGTATGAACAGATAAGGGTAACCTATTTTTGTTAAGTTATACGAATAATACATTTGTATTAATTAATAGGAAACTGAAACCGTGGTAACTTTTTAACTGACATCGTCGATTGGAGAATACGCGAAAAATTAGTCTCATTAAAATATGTTATTTTTGTATTTTACTTTTACATATTTCAATTCTTTTGTAAAAACACACCAAGACTATTTTAAAGATCTATCACAATTTAGGCAATTTGACTCTTAAAAATATCGATTCAAAGATAAGGACTAAAAATTTGAAAGCAAAACTCCGCCCTTTCTTTCATTATAAGTTAGTCTCTTTTAAGTTGGCTTTACCAGATACAGATAATAACCATTATTTGTAGCTCATCGACTTCTTTACGTCAATTTCAGATAAAGTACAACGTCCTAAAAGGTCGTTAGTTTTTGTGTAACACAGTATTTATTTTATATATAGCAGTAACAAGCTTTAACTTTTCGTGTTGAAGTAAAAATATTTGTCAACCGTAATTGATTTCTATTGAGTCTATTAGTTTCCAGCGTTTCGACGTATCCTTGTGATTACAAAAAAACAACAACAGCAAATAAACGAAATTCTTAAAGAGAGGACAGGTGAAACGAACGTGTTGCAATGCATTGAAGAAAAGAATGAAGGATAAAAAATAAAGTTTAATGTAGAAGACAAAAAGATTCTGGTGTTTCATAATTATTGAATAGCTTTTGTAGATAGAAATATATATATCTAAAGCATGGAATCATTGAATTTTCAGACAAGTAGTAGCAATACATTCTATAAAGATTTTAATATTTATATAATATAAAAAAAACCTTAAAAAATGAACAAATTTGAGCGTCTTTGGCTAAGCAGCGGTGAATAAACATCATTGGGAAAAAGCGAAATATCCATTGAATTTTAACGCTTTGAAAATTAGTAGGGTAATGGTGAGCATGGCTATTTACAGCTCTTATATTGCAGAATATAATACGTTACTAGCTGCATATGTAACTAGTTGTTGCTGCAAATGTCGGTGTTTTGTATTTTCAATCTATAACTTACCGATCTGACGTAACATGCAAAGCCAATGTAGTATTAGGAGATTCCAGGATGAGACATAGCACACCAAAGAAACAAATTAGATTAATATCAGAAATTGGTATTGACCAGTTTCATCTTTTAGGTGTTTTCATTGAAATGTTATCATATGCAAGTGATATAAACATGAAATGTTCACAACTTATATTCAACTAATCTCTCTTTGTAGATAAAACGATGAATAATAAATCATTTTGCAACGAATCCGAAGGTTTGGAAAGAATAACTAAAAATGTAGACTGATGGTGGACTGATGTTTTATTGATTAAAATTTCTATTGGAAATGGTATACACATTAATCCTCTGTTGTAAGATTATGAAGATACGATTGAGAAAAGTTTTATTTGATATTTTAAATAAATAGGTCCATATTACACAAAAATTATCGTTTGAATATATTCTGGTAAGAAATAAACGAGTACGCTACTTAGAACTAACGTTATTCACCTGAGGAACCAACAAAATAATTCCATGGTTTATTTGGACTGTTACTTGGAAATAAGAGCATTCAACTACAAAACTGAAGCATTTGTATGCGTAATACGCAACAAAGATGTTACAATGTGCTATAAAGGTTAACGAGATAACATTTCTGCAACGGTTGAGGTAGTTACAACTACAGTTTAAACTTTTTCTGAATAGGCAAAGCGTAACTGGAATAAAATCTAAAATGGGCAATTTTTATCTAAAAGTCAATTCGAACAAAGGACTACAAATAAAATGTTGAACCAAGAGTGTCTAAGCATTATAAAGTAGGGTGAAAATAAAACACATGTACGATTTATTCTACACGTGTGTTTTTATGCTTAAAAAACAAGACGACGAGAGAACTAAACCAACTATATTTGTTTACACAAAATGTATTAAGCTCATAAAAAGTTAAATTACATATGTATCGTACTTTATTTTCTCAGCAAACACTTAGATTATTTTCTATACCTTAAGTAAAAATGTAACAAAAGACTGACGACAAAAACTTTGACAAAAAATTAAAACAGGTTTATGTCAGTATCAAAATCAAGTTTTTACAACGAATTTTCTGATTTTTTTATCTTTATCTTAATTATATTCTGTATGTATTCTTGTTTGTTTGTAGTTATGTACAAAGCTACACAATGGACTATCTGTGCTCTGCCCACCACGCGTATCCTAGCGATGTAAGTCCGCAGACATACTGCTGTGCCACTGGAGAGAATGTTTGTTCTAAACAAATATTAAACATGCAATATTATGTTTATTTAAATAAGATGTCTTAGATTTTTTTGTATTTCTAAACCGCATTTATTCGTCTTTTCTATCCATTTTTTTTGCTGCACCATCATTTCCAATATATCTTAAACTGTTTTATGTGAATTATTCACTAAATAATTTGATTAAACTAAATGATTCACTTTCCTTTGCTTTATCCAAATTTATCGCGGGCTTTTCAGACGTTTTGTACAAATTATTAACCCATTCAATGCGGATGGGACGTATATTTCCCACTGCTCCCACCCCCTCACACTGCGACTGAGACAAATGTTTCCCATTGTTGACGCTGTTGACGCCTTCCTCTGCTGTGTCCAGGTTTATCATCACTAGATGGAGAACTAGCATCCTTTGTCTCAATGCCTCTTTATCCTCACGCATTTGAACACCATTTGACTCACTTTCACTATCTTCTGAGCTATTCGAGTCAAGTGCATCAAGCATATTTACATAGTAATTAGGGTTACTGCTCGTTGCTTTAGCGATGGCTGCATGCAGCTTAGGCATTTTGTTGGTTACTGAAGGGATAAGTGGAAAACATCATGGGAAAAATATATTAAAATTAGGTGGGATGCCAATAAGTACTTTCCAAATCATTTTACTCCCATACGTCACACGCAGCAATTTTGAATGACAATGGGACACATTTGTCTTAATCACGGTGTGAGGGGGTGGACACTGGGAAATATACGCTCCATCCGCAGTGAGAGGGTTAAAGATTTATATTGAGCTGGATCAAAACCGGAATACGTTATGTTACGTGTGTGTGTGATCTGATATCCAAGGTTATAAAGCCAATAAAGTTACATAAAAATATTTTTGAACGCGAATTTTAATATTTAAAACTTTCAAGTGTAGATGTATGTATCAGAATAAATCTTGCTTGACTTTTTATTTCTTTTTTTATTTTACAAGGCTTGTAGGTTTAGAGAATGAACAAGATGGTAATATGTGTAGTTTTTCTGTAAAGTGACTTCCAATGATAAACGTTTCGTAGCTTCTTTTAAAGAGAAACAACTTCAATTACAATATCCATGCATTAATATAGAATTTCTACTGGATTTTACAATTTCTTCTCTTGTCACATGAGTAAACAATAAAGAAAAAATTGAATTTAACTTAGTTGTATCTTTGTTATTTGTATACATTTTAGAAAGAGCAAGAAATTGTGTAAGAATTACTTAACAAAAAGTTCAAAGACTGTCCTTCGGTTAACCTGTTTAAGACAATCACCAATTTCAATCAGAATCTGTTTCAGAGTTAAAATCCCAAAATGATATATGTGTGCGGATTTGCTTTAGACACACCTTTTTTTTTCTATTTCTGAACTGACCACTGATAAACTCTAGTGAGAAACTCAACGGGTATTATATGGTTTAGATTGCTGTACTTATTATTTTTTGTATTAAACACTGTTTTTAAAGTATTTGGCAAGTAAATAATTTAATATACTATGTACAGATGGAAAACAACTTTAATAGTATCATAACAAGGGCAATATTTATTCCTGTCAGTTAAATAAATTTTCATAAATATAGGTTGGCCATAAAGTTCTTTGTTTACTTTACAGCATCATAGTATGAAGGCGAAAACAATAATGAAGAATATCAGTATTTATGGAAAGATGGAAGACGAAGGAATCGGTAGTTTAAGAAATATATGTGAAAAGTAACTTCAGATGACTCTTGACATATGTAAGTAAAGCACAAAGAACTGATTCAGTGGCTAGAAAATATTGGTCTAGATGGAAGGAAAATATCAGAATAATGATCGACTTTTACTGAAGATAAGAGAATGCAATGAAGATAGGTAAGGAACGGTTAGTATTAACATCAAGAGAGGAGAGAGACAAAGATGTATGTTTTAACATTTCTCTTTGTCTGAAATTAACTAAATGGAGTCTGTTTGCTCTGAAGAACAAAGCTACACAATGGGCTATCTGTGTCCTGCCCACCACGAGTATCAAAACCCAGATTCGAGCGTTGTAAGTCTGCAGACATACCACTGTGCCACTGGGGGCGATTCTTCTTTAGAACGAAAGATGGAGAAAGTGGGTTAAAATTGAGAGAAATAGCGGTCAATAAGGTACAGTAAGTAGATGACACCGAATTAATGACAAATAGTATTGCAGATCTATAAGTTTTGGTGGATAAGACCAGAGTAGCAAGTAAAGTTTTGGGCTATAGTTAAAACTGAAAAAGACAAAAGTGACAGTTGTGTCAAAGAAGAAATGCTAATAGCAAGAATTACAGTGAATGGAAACATTTTGGAACAGGTAAATCAATTTATTTATCTGAGACTTCTACTCACAAAAGAAATAAGAAGTGAGATATCAAACTCTACTCTGATCAGTAGGAAAATAGAATTAACATTCAAGAAACTTATCAAAGAATTATCAAGTGTTTTGAGTGGTCCACCTTCTTATATTGATCAAAGACATGGACAACAGCTAACGTATTTAAGTAAATACTGAAGTGTTTCAAAACATGATGTATAAAAATAATGACGCACATCATTTGGAATGAGAAATTAATAAATGATGGAAAAAACAGGGATGAGAAAGGAAGTTATCGACACCACCAAAAAAAGAATGCTAAAGTACTGTGTACTACAAGAAGACATTTTCTGTGCTAAGGTGATTGGCAAGAAAGCCAAGGACATTGTAGGCACAGAATAGTACGGACAGACGATGCCAAAGAATGGACACAGACGGGGTTGGAACAGTGCTGGAGTGCAGCAAGTGAAAGGAAACAATGGGAAAGGGAAGTTACTAGCTTGTCGTTCGAGAAATGTTTAAAAAAAGTTAAGATTGAAGAAGAGCAGTACCAGAACCCACGCTGAAAATAGTTTTAATCAACTAAACTACCAAGTCTCAAATGATCGGTCTCTATGTTTCCAAAGACAGTTTATGGCTGAACTCTTGAGTAATTCCTATCGGCTTGTAAAGCTTAGAATAAATTTACTTTCATATTTCTGACTTCAGAGAGCTGTGTGATTTCCCTAACTTTTCTTTTGCTAAACCCATCCATTTATAAACCAGCTCAAATGGAAAGTAATTTTCGTTGCCATCTATCTTCAGTTTCTAGAATAAACCACACATTAAAGAAGATTTCAGAGTAAGTAGTAAGGTGTAGCTGTGTTAGATGCACATATATCATTATTCGTAATAAACATTTATGGAATGAAATTAAAGCATATTGATAGTTAATAATAGCTTGTAATTAATACTGAACCATGAAATATGGTCTTAAATCATTTCAACAACTAGTAATACGAATTCTGCTCTCGGAAACTTCTTAACCATGTGAACCAATATCAAATTATTTAAGTACTAATAAATGTTTCAAAGAAATAGCATTTTTGTGCAATTCTTAGGGCTATTTTATTAAAAATGTCCATATTTTCAGCAGTAAATACAGCAAAACATACTCCATTGTATAAAGAAGATCTCGATGTCTTTATTTTTAAATGACGTTCTAGAAATTTTTTGCATTGTTTCTAATATTGTCAAAACTAAAAAATCTACATCAATCAGCAAGCTCAGAAGTAAAAAAACAGCTAGAACCATTTTTGTTATAGAAAAACAACAGTGATGGGTCACTGGTTTTGGTGCTGTGACAACTAACAGGAACAATTTATTTTCTTTAGTCAGCTTAGCCCTAATGATACGAACAGAGTTTGTTCGTGTGCCAAGAAGACCATTTTTTTCTCCAACAATTGATGTCTCCTGATAGGGCTTTTGTCAATTCAATGGCTTCCTAGCTTTTGTTTGTTCTGCCCTTTCCATTTTATTTTAAAAAATGAAGTCAATAACGCATAAAAAGTTTGTTTCTAGAATTGCTAGAATCTATTTTATAGTCACGTATCCCACAAGATAAGTTTACCATGTTTTACTTCATTTTTCACATCGTATAGTGTGTTTTATGATTTCCTGAATTGTTTTTAAAGTTAAAGTTTTTGTATTTATAAAGTTAAGTTAAAGTTTTTGTATTTATAAAGTTAAGTAAAATATAAAAAAAATATGAGGCTCGATTTAAACAAAAAAAGATGTTTTGAGTGTATTAGTTACTTTTCACAAATTAAACTTTGATTGAAAGCAATGGAGTCTATGAAATACTAAGCTGATTCGCTGACTTATTGAGGTAGATTAGAGATGAGGGTTTTTACTGTTTTCTATGTTGAGCCAATCTACGACCTTATTTATATGACTCTCAATGGAGTCGCATCGTTTGCAATGAAACGTATATAGATCGAGCACACTAAGAGTTTCCTGTTACCTAGACAATACTATGATGGTATGTCATGAAGACAAAAATCAATCTTATGTACTCAGTGACGTATTCCAATATATTTAGAAGTAACTAACCCGTTAACTCAACCATATCGGATCGATTTTATATGTCTTGCTGCAGTAAATTTAATTTGCTTGGACAATTGATTATTTTAGATATTTTTCGGTTTTTCATGAAATAAAGAAATTGATTATGTAGTAAATATACTAAAGTGTTCACTTGGATAGACAGCCGACGTATTATAAACTCCGTTAAACTCTATGCCATTTACTTATATAAGAGTGTACTGAATTATTGGTAGGCAATAGATATCCGAATAGATGTGTAATGGGACAATAAACCAGAAATTTAACTCTCAGCTAGAAACCAAATTCCAACTTTATGGAAGGCATCGACAAAGAATGGGAATTTAGTATTGAAGGTTTGGTCAAATCAGTTTTACGACTATATTACGGTGAGCTGAACCTACAATTTGCTAGGAAGGCTTAGCCAATTAATTATACGATAAGTTGTGAGCTCTCGACAAAATGGAGAATCGCGGATTAAAAGTTTTATTTTCTGAAAAAAAGTACGTGAATATGTTATATATATATATACATATATGTTCTGTTTGTTTGTAAACAGTTCGTTATCAACAGAAATAACCAGAATTTTTTAAAGCGGAAATACTTCTAGGATATTTACTAAAACAAAGCCTTCCCCCTCCGAGTGGCTCAGCTGCAAGTCTGAAGGGTTATAAAGCTAAGAAACAGGTTTCTATACCCGTGGTGGACACAGCACGGATACGCCATTGTGTAACTTGGCGCTTAACAACAAACAAACAAAAACAAGATTCAAACATTTAAAGTCCCTAGTGGCTCAGCAGTAAGTCTGAACAAAACAATTAAAATTGGATAAGCTGGATATTCGTTGAATAGAGGAATAAATAAGTATAAACGCTTGATTAAACAAGTATGTTATGAAAATAAACCTATCTTAATATGATCCACACTAAACAGTAATCAATGGTATCATCTTCATATTATCTTGTCGAAATAAAAAAAAATAATATATACGAATTATTAGTTGTGGAAGAAATAAAACCGTTTAGACCATTTATCGTAGCTAACACATCAGCTTATATGATAATGCGATATAATTAATAAATCATTGGATTTAACGCAACAACAAACTATAGTCGCTTAGTTTAGTGCTATAAAATGCATTTGTCCATACTGGCTAACAAAACTAATACTTTAACTGGACGAGAAATGAAACTTCAAGCTCTATCATCTCTCGTCCGTTTAACCAGGTCGATGATACACAATGTTATCAAAATAGTTTTATTTGTTTTTACATATTGAAATCATTTTGCTTTTGATAACTAAAATTTCTAACTTTCCATATAAGAGGTTTGTCTAAGATAGTAAAGCTGCACAAACAAATACGCGCACACAGACACATGTAATAACAATAATAAGGTGTTATCTACCGGAACAAAGCAGAACTTCTGGCAAGTTTATGTTTTAAATAAGACTTTTAGTGAGCATTCATATATCCACCCACATGCTTAACCATCTCATTAACGATCAACGTGTTACCTGTCAAATCATGTTTATCATGTTTACTCCCTTCTCTTATATTACGTTAGATATTAATATAATTCATACATCATGTATACTTATACCTAACATGTTGCCCCCGGTGGCACATCGGCATATCTGCGGACTTTGCGCTTAACTACAAACAAAACTAACATGTTTTTTTTTATATTATATTAATTTCGGTATCAAGAAATTCTAATTATGTTGATGTCTACACATGAAGATAAAATTACGAATCGCCAACCAATGTAAATGCTGACCACACAAGAATCCATAATTTTATTTAAGGTAAAGATAAAAAGTAAAGGTGGAAGAGCGTATCGAACTTTGCTGTCAAGTAGTGTCTTTCATAACTTCAATAATAATAATGGAATGAAATTTTTAAGTATTTGGCGAATCAATGTATTAACCATTGCGTATTCTATAATAGAAATGTGTTTGCTTATTTGAACCTTCACTTACGAAAAGTAGTTCAGATACACTAGGATATAAAGCATCCAGCATTTTCACATATTTTTCAATATAGAATACAAAGATAGGACATATAATTCGTTACATGTATTTCAAAATAAGGTAATATATTAATGCGCTTTAAATGCATGTGTTACCTTGTACATGTGTCAAATATAAACGTGTTTTAAAATAGCGGAAAAAACCTGTGATAAAACTTAACAAGATATAGAAAAAATTTCTGTCAGAGACGGTGAATAATTAAAGTATCGATTTTCGAAAAAAAGTAACTTATTTGATGCAAAACATCTTAAGCTGTGTAATATAACTATAACTATTAGGTCGTTAATGTCGCTTTTTAGATGAAAAACACGAACAACTTATATATCAAAACCAAATATTTATTAAATGAAATAATCTCCATTCTTATCGAT
>NW_013666171.1:380731-419875 GCF_000517525.1 Limulus polyphemus | reverse complement strand
GATGCTTTTCCATCTTACAATCAGGTTGTTAATGCCCTGATTAAATAAATGTCGATCTCCTCTTTAGCACTTTCCAAATTTAAATGCGTTTTGCCATTACGATGGTGTTGCAGCGAACAAAAAAGATGGTAATCTGATGGTGCCATATCTGATGAGTGGGGGAGTACTTCCCAACCCAACTCCATAATCTTGTGTTGCGTCAAACGTGCCACATGTGGATGTGCATTGCCGTGGAAAAGAAGAACACCTTTCCGATTGATGAGTGAAGGGCGTTTCTGATGAAGGGCTTGATTTAATCGTTCCAGTTGCTGACTACAGATCTCTGCATTGACAGTTCGCTGTGGATTGAAGAGTTCGAAATGAATTACTCCTTTGATGTCCCAGAAAATGCAATGCATCACTTTCTGCGGATGGAGCCCAGGTTCGGGAGTCGGAAGTGTATTTTGTCTAGGACTGAGTCATTGTTTTTGGTGTTTAATATTCGTATAGAGAATCCATTTTTCATCACCGGTGACAATTCTGTCCAAAAATAGTTCACGCTCATTACGCACCAGAAGAGACGGAGTAACGTTCACACGTTGGAAACGATGATCATTGGAGAGTTCGTGAGGCACCCAAACACTTTCTTTATGGAGGTTTTCTCATATTCCTTAGATGTTTACGTATTGTTTCATGAGAGACATGCATATTCTTTAGGAAATCTGAAAAGCTTGGAAAAGAATTAACGTTTACAGAATATAAAGAAAACATCACTCTGAGACCATCACCAAAATTAGTCTATAGGAAATTTTCACGTTATATATCTAATGAACGATTTTTTTTCATAACTTTCAAACTATGTTATCTCTAGTCTGTAAGTGTAACAAGCAACTGATAAGAAAATTATGACTACAGAGTTTAATCCACACAACTTCCATTTGTTTAGTCACTCGTTAGCTTTTGTACTGAAAATTAAATTAATTTTTATCGGTCCGGATGTGGCCTAGTACTTAGCGTACTAGACTTTGGATCCGAAGGTCCACAGTTTGTATCTCCGCACTTTAAGGTTATGAAGTTCTACATGAAATTAAAGAGCAAAAACGTCATTTTATTTTGATTAACATTATACTTATTTTAAATATAATAAAAATTAAGAGAGGGCAAAATAAAAGATACATAAACTACATTTAAAATGCATTTGCTTTGATTTGCGTTATCAACCTGTATTTGGTCGTTATTTGGTACTATACTGTATTTTGCAGGATACCAAGGATGAATAGAATATATTTTAGTTTCTTTCTAAAGGTAATATGAAGATCCGAGATTACTGCCATCTCTTCAAGCTGTTGAATTGCTTGTTTGTAGTTCAACGCAAAGTTGCACAATGAACTATCTGTGCTCTGCCCACCACGATATCGAAACCAGGTTTCTAGCGTTGTAACTCCGTAGATAAACCGCTGTGACACTGGCGAAGGGGGTAGGACATGCTGTTGAAATTATAGCTTATGAAGAATTAAACTTTACAGGTATCTAATCCTCACAGAAACATTATTTGAAAAATTTCAAGTATCTGATTCTCTTTTAAACATGAGTAGGAAACAAAGTTTTTTTTTACTTCTTTAATACTTATTGTGTAGATGCCAATTAATTTTCCTGATCTTTTGCTTCATATCACCAAAACACACACCGTCCATGGTTACTTGTAAGGGGGAACAAAAAATTAAAGAAAGACAATATAGTTACTTGGGACGAATGCTACTTTTCTAGAACTATAAATTACTAGCAAGCAGTGAATCATATAACGACAGGAAAAGTTAACACAAACTGATTGAATGGTTAATGCGTACAATGCGAAATAATCACCTTAGCTTACGTTTATTCTAATACCAGAGTGCTGACGTAAGCTTTATCATCTTTATACGCAGGTCCAAGACGGTCATACTATTGAATTAATACTCTTGTTTTCATTTTATGATAGTAAAATTCGTTATACACACGACTACGTATTTGTTTTTCGATGTTTTACCTACGATTTAGAACATTTTAAGATTACTGCATAATTTTATTTAGTAATGATAGTAATATAAAAAAAAGCTTCATCACCAAGACGTTCTAAACTCCAAATTTTTTTTTTGCCAAAAAAAAAAAGCACCAACAACTAAACCTCTATTGAAAAGATTACTCGGCGTAAGCTCTTGCTGTGGCCTAGTTGTCGTTTGGTCCAGTGAACATTCTGCCTGGTTACTTTTAATGGGAGCTATTCATTCAACCATGACATAGATGATCCTCATAAACCATTGTTTCCACCCTGCTGAGGGAATGGAAACTTGACAGGATTCAGTTTTTCGGTAGTTGACATTTATCATCATCTGTCAATATAACGGCAGTTAATAAATGAAATGTTGACCTCTGTGGTTTTGTTACCTATCATGCTTTATAACGTGTATACAATATAATGATCTAAACTACATATATATACAATTCATAAGCCGTAGAAAATTGATAATAAGCTTTAAACGCTACAGTGAATCTAATTTCACGCACAGCGTATTAATTCTCGTGTTTTCAAGAGAATTTTAATACTATTTTTAGTTAGAAACCGAAATACAAATTTATGTTGATACTATTTAAAATTTCACAAAAACAAGCGTCATGTATACATCAGCAAAGGTCTTTGCAAGAAACTATATTCAAATATATGCTTTTTCTTATAAGGAATAACCACTCTTTTCAGAATTTCCTTACAAACCAATATATATTATTTTGCATTGTTGACTTCGTATACAGGTTGAGAAATAACCTGGGATTATAGCCAAAAACTTCGTTCTCAGTGAGGGTAACAAACCTATGATTGCAAATAGCATATCAACAAACGTTTGCAGACTTTAACTATTGTACATTGTAAGTCATGATAACCAAAACAAATCTTCCTTTCAATTCTGATGAAAAATGTTTTAAAATGTTGAATAGTAACGCTGTTAATTTAATTGTGGCTATTAACTGTCTCTCCTTCAATGACTTTTAAAATATAACTTATTTTCTTGCTTCAGATCAGTTAATAAAAATATTAATAAAAATCCTATATCTCATAGAAGTCAGCGGTTTAAACAAAACGGCTCTTCACGCCCCGGTCCGAGAGATAGCGAGATTTCGTGAGACCGAACAGACTTGAACAATTTGGCAAAACCGTTCCACCTCCTAGCTAGGGAAATGTTCTGCTTGTTCGATTGAAGAGTCCGATTTGGTCGATGAGCAGATCCGTATTGTTCTAAGATAGTGGAATCCCGCAACCGCTGCAGGTTTTCCGTGTTCTAACATTAGGGATGAATAACAAACTGCATTATTGGAAAATACAATAAATGCAATCTCGAATATATGGAAACTAAAATCTTGATGGACGTGGTAAGGATTATTTAATTAGGGTTTTCACATTGAGTTGACCAATATAAATACTGTCTGACTCAAGACTTTCATCAGAAAACATAACCAACAGCATCCACATGTCATTGTCAGCCATGATACAAGAACAGAAATCGAACAATATGATTTCACGAAAAGGCTAAATTTCTTACTGGTCCACATCAACCAAACGGAATGCATCTTACTCTCCATCACAAAGATTTCCATCAATTCCTGTTCCACATCAACCAAACGGAATGCATCTTACTCTCCATCACAAAGATTCCATCAATTCCTGTTCCACATCAACCAAACGGAATGCATTCTAGTCTCCATCACAGAGATTTCATCCAATTCTTGTTCTACATCAACCAAACGCAATGCATCCTAGTCTCCACCCCAGAGATTTTCATCAATTCCTGTTCCACATCAACCAAACGGAATGCATCCTAGTCTCCATCACAGCGATTTCCATCAACTACTTGTTGTGTTTGTTGTTGTTAAGCAAAAAGTTGCTCTACTGACTACCATTGTTTTACTCAGCACAAGGATCGATCCCCAAATTTTAGTGTTATAGGCTTTCAGTCTTAACGCCGGACCACTAGAGGGTTACTTGTGATATTCTCGAACTATACTCTTCAATTAGAATGATCTTTCCCAGAGCGTTCAAAGTTATTTATAATTGGAAAATAATAATTAATAATTAGATTAACTAATATTACCAATATATATTTAAAATATTAATATTCTTGAACTATAAATAAATTCATATTAGCTTAGGTGATAGTTCAATTAAAAATGGAATTGCTAAACAGTATATTAGATAAATTCCTGTCTTGTTGATGAAGTATTTTAATCTTTATAGATGGTTTAATTTGGTCACACAGTCAACTTGTGATTCATCATTTATATATTCAACGCTAAGTCTATATTTACTGAACGTGTTTACTTGCTGGGAATATATAAGCCGTAAAATGATAAATAGAATACGAACATTCCATAGAGATATGAGTATCAGTAATATGGATTAAAGCGTCACGGATCGATTTATCACGAGGAGCTCATAGAGAACCTGCTTAGCCATACATGTAACAAATGTACACAAGTCTCCAGGCTTCTAGGTGTTTACACAGAAGTGACAAGACAATTTTCTGGTGACACGCCGGGCGGACGTTATTGACAGCGATGTAGCCAACAGATAATTACATCTTTCTTCAGGGAATTGAAGGTATTATGTGATTCGAAGCTCAGATATTTCACTTCTCTATCCATCGATATCTGTTTGTATGTCTATCCGTCTGTATAATATATGTTTACATGAAATACGAATACTTTTTATGAACAATTTCAGTGGTTCATAGAAGTTTTAACTATGTTGATGTATTGGTAAATTGCTGAATGTCATCAAATTCTATTTGGATAACAATTACAACATACATATGTTCCCATCTTTTAACGTCGCATTTATATTTTAAAAGTATATTTTCTAAGTTTTACTGTACATGAAAAAAAATGGATTTCATTTATTTTGTCTTATTTTAGTACTTGTATCTTGTACATGTGAACATATTCTGCAGTGACAGTAAATAAATAGCAAACTTGAACATCTGTCTCTTTTACAGAAGTTATTTTATAATACCGTTTTTCATAATAATATATTTATTAACTAATAGTTTTGTCGATCATGTCTGTTCAACCTGCTAAATAAAATAGTTGAAAACATTACACAGGGAAAAACCCTTTGTTTAATAAAAAAAATAGTTTGTTTCTATTACAAATGCCATAAAAAGTATAAGTTTATTTACTTCTGTGTTTACGTATCTTGTTCGATTCCTGTTGAAAAGGACAACGTATCGGGGCGTACAAAAGTAATTAAACTTTGGTACATGTGACAAAAAAAAAAAGAGATTACATTTCATGCATGAAAAATTATTTTTTACCTTATGTGATTTTGAAGTTTTATATACATAAATTTGAAACCTATAAGTTTTTCTATCTTCAAAATAGAACTACAAAAATAATGGTTAGTATGTGAAGATATGAATTTTCATATTTGACTTTTACATCAAAGTATTTATTTGGTAGCGTGGTATTCAGGTTCAAGGATATTCAGTGAAATAAGTTAAGTATCTGCAGAATGCGGATTCGGAAATTTGTATGTAGTTTCTATGAACGCGGACATCTGAAGAATATTGATGACACAAGTGAATAAAAAATATGTTTATTCACTAACAATGTTTGTGTCTACTTCCTGGCTAGATTCTGTATTTGTTCGAATTCAATCTGGCTGCTAGGGGTGGAGAGAGAGAGAGAGAGAGAGAGTCTTTCCATGGATAGAAGAAATAATAAATCATTTAAGATCACAATAACAACCTAGACTAGGGTCCTAGAATGGTATCCCACAATACTTACATTACCTATGTTATTTGTTAATATGTGCCATTTATTTTTCTTTGCTGTCAATATTCAGCTGAAACCAACGCAGAGTGTCACGACATATATCCCTAACTTTCATGTCATTATGCACAATAGGTTTGGTATTCGTAAGGATCCAGACTTCTGAAATACACACTTCTCAACTTCGCAGCAGTACAACAGCTGGTAGCAGGTGCGTGTCTGTATCAGCTGTTTTGTTCATTGTACTAATTAAAGAGTACATTTTATACCCATATTGTTATGTGAGGTAAACTATACGTTGCTTATGCGATAATGTTTAAAGGACATCCTTTTGCCTGAAAAATAATAAGCTGTTTATAAAAAGCTGATAATAAGTCATATTTGTTTGTAGCGTTTTACTTTTTTCTGTATTCTTACACATCAAAGCTTTTTTGTTTGTTTGGTAGACATTCATTGTAGTGGGGGACATGTATAAACGATGGAACTTTTATGAACTGTTTTTCTTTACGATATACATTTAGTTTTCACATAGTGTTCCAAACTTTTCTTTTTAGCAGTCTTATATCTTTCAAGCGCGACAGTGTGTTGTAAACAACTTTCCTCTGTCTACTTCACGGAACAACAATACGTACCTGTTACCATGTCGGACAAATACAAGGTTATATATGAATCAATACAACATCTACGTCGATATGGTTGAGAATTCAAAAATATCATGGAATTACTTTCACAATATATATATCTCTTGTTCATGCAGCCTGCTTTCGGAGGATTTGAATAATAAAGTGATAAAGTGCAAAACCTAAGCTTCATTTCACTTCTTTGTTTACAGTCTAAGAGACTCGCACCTACCATTTTGTAATTTTATTGCACGCCACCTGTTGTACAAACTTATAAGATGTAATGCCTCTCGGAGTAGGCGTATGTTGGTCTACCAACATAATATTTTGTTTGCCGCAGTTTTCCTTATCCAGCATATAGAGGAAAAAAAAATATCACATTCTTTGTGAACAACCCTCATATTATTGACATAAACCGAGTTTGTATTTAAAAAATATGTGATAATATTTTTTCATAAAATCCTCCGTGCCGAGGAACATTGCTTTTAATAATATAATTGCCATCATTCAGATCAATGAACCAGTTAAAAGAAAAGTTCAAAACATATCTTTGATATTACATCACCAATAAAAGTGCCAACTGTTGTTAAAATACTTAGTTCTGTTTAATAAAGTCTTCGTTTCGACTAGTTTTACCGTGTTTTTTATTCGTTAATCAACCATTAAAAAGAAAAGGTACTGTAAGAGAATATTTCTAATAGAGACGTATGAACTTATCTGAATTAACTGCCATTTTTCCTTGACAACTTTATTGAACTACTACATATTAAAACTGGGCTTTATATATATATATATATATATATATAAGAACAAGAAATGTGGGATTAAACTTGTTTATAGTATCCTATGTCAATGTTACTACTTTACATAGAATAATAAAATGTATCAGTTAAACCGCTCTAACACAGAAATAAAACATAATTCAAGCCTTTCATTTACTCTTTAAGCTTTTACCAAAACAAGTTAGAACGTCACTAAACACCCACGTGACACACAGACATCGATATTCAGGAATTTTTTTGAATATTTTTTTTAAATTAAGAAATTAACCAATGTATAACACTAAAATTTGAATTATGATATACAATTTGATAATAAACATATTCATATGCATTCATAAAATAGTATTTCAATAACATTTTGAATGTGAGTCTACAAACGCGACGACATGGCCTTTGACCCGTAACCATAGGAAGACCCGTAGAGATAGGATTAAAGTGTAATTTTAATTAGGTTGTAAGTACAACGGATAAGTTTTGAGGACGCTATCTTATAACGATTCTCATAAATATTAATTCAAAAAATAGCTCGTGAACTTTTTTTTTCCCTTTCGCTTGTGATTCAGTTCGTTAATAAAAATTGCGAAACTTTTACAAATTTGTACTGTGCATTTGAAATGTTTGTATGCAGAGCGGTTTTTATAGTCTAAAGCAACAAAGGCATTGTTTTAGATTTAACCGAAATTACTTAAATTGTTCTTTGGTAACGCCTTCCCCCTTTCCCCAGTGGCACAGCGGTATGTCTGCGGACTTACAACGCTTGAAACAAGATTTCGATACCCGTGATGGGCAGAACACAGATAGCCCATTGCGTAGCTTTGTGCTTAATTACATACAAACGAACAGAAAAAATATCCGGTAACGATGCTATTAGGAAAGTATCAAGGATGATGGTTTGTCCACTGCGGGAATCAAACCCTGAATTTTAGCATTTTAAATCTGTGAACTTACTGCTGATCCCCCGAGGGACAGGAAAGGTGAAGGAAATAACTTACTTTATGTTGGTCGATATAGGAGAGATAACGACTTTAAAACTCGATGCTATTTACTTATAAACGTCGACACCGGCCAGTAAGACTTTGACTTATTTCAATATATATTGTCATTAACGAAGTTCACACAATTAAATGTTTAACAAAGTTGAACGTAATAGGATTAAGCCGTTTCATCAACTAGAGTGTATAGTTTAGGACGTGCTAAGCTTATTCTTAACGAACGTTAAGCAGTTTAGTTTATAATATGATTCATAATAGGATGTAGCAGTTATTTGCTTATATCACTAGCTTTGAATATATCTAATGCCATTTAGATTTAAATATATAGATATTTCATACGAAATTGTAATTCAGTTTTCTATTTACCAGCAAATTCTTATAAGTGTTCGGGTATCTGACTTTGGGTTCACACAAATATTACACGAGAGCTTTCTGTATTATAGCAGATCATGAAAAATGTTTGTGTAGTCTAATTTCGGTTCACATAGAGATTACACAGAAGTTTTTTTTAAATATTACCAGGATATCATGAGTATTTGCATAGCCTAGCTTTGAGTTTATACCAAGATTCTTTCACATTGATTACCGGGCCAGTTTTTCGATGCTTACCCATGGTACCGCATGTCATTTGGCATACCTTTGGCAAATCTTCACGAATTTGTTATATAATGTTGTGTTACCGCTAATGACCTTGTAGAGGGCATTTTGGGCCCATGACCCACCCGTTGGTCGCATTGAAATTTCTTATATATTTGGCTCTTTTTGCATATTGATCCTATTCTCTTTCTTTTCAAATTTTATTGATTATAATTACATAAGAAAAATGTGTTGGGAATCAAATCTGTTTTATGGATCTATAAAACAAAATAAAATTGAATTACTCAAAGTCCTCAGACAGTGAGGGAGATTACTTGATCTTCTAGAAGAACATTTTACCAAGGCTAATACTCCAGGTGTATGTATTGCGGTAGATGAAACAATGGTGCCATGGTAAGGTCGTCTGTAGTTTTGCCAATATAACGCTGGAAAAACTCATAAATATGATGTAAAAGTGTATAAATTATGCGATCTCCAGGGTTATACATACAAGTTATTTTTAGGCAGAAAAAGAAGATAGCGGACTGCGAGGGCGGTCATCAGAAGAATTTACACATTCAATTCAAATAGTACAGGACCTTGCTAAAGACTATCTGGATGTAGGTAAAACAGTTGCAACGGATAATTTTTTTATTCCATTATTTTAGCAAAAGAGTTGCTAAATCATCAGACCCATCTTGTAGGAACGCTGCTAGTGAACAGGAAGAGTGAACACAAAAGAGGTTAAAAATGCGAAACTCAAGAAATGAGAAAATATTGGCCTACAACAAAATAAAGGTATTGTCATTGCAAAATGGAAGGACAAGCGTGATGTTCTCATGCTCTCAACAAAGCATGACTTGAGCCTAAAGAGGACTAGACGACAAACAAGTAATGTGGAAGTGATAAAACCAGAAATGGTTCTCTGTTACAATAGTGTAAAACAAGGAATCAACATCTCTGAGAAAAAGCATTCGTTGGTATCACAAAATTGCCTTTGAATACGTGCTGAACACGGCAGTGATAAATGCTTTGATGTTGCTCGAGAAAGTACATTAGAAGACTGTATCAATTAGTGAGTTCCGAAAATCAATCATTGAATCTTTATGACAAGTGGATAACCAGCCAGAAACACCAAGATCAGGTAGCAGTAAGAAACACTATAAAATCCTTCACCGACAGGGATAAGTTAAACAGACTAATTTGTAAAAGGTGTATCGGCTGTTACAATGGAATGAGAAAAAATTGTTTGTTTGGATTTAAGCACAAAGCTACACAATGAGCTATCTGGGCTCTGCCCATCACGGGTATCGAACACCGGTTTCTAGCGTTGTAAGTCCGTAGACATACCGTTGTGCCACTGGAGGACAATGAGAAAAATAATGAGCGCTAAGGAAGCTGGCAGGAAAAACTAAAAAAGTTCACACATACTGTCCTGAATTTGAAGGCAACCCTGCATTTTGTCTCTAGCGCTTCCAAAAATAAAAAAGACACTAGTTTATGCCTAGTATAAATTTCAAATTTCCATGTTGTTATAAAAATTATAATAAATATGTTTTTGTTTTCATAGTAACTTTTGATTGAAATTTTCAAATCCAACTTGTCCTGAAAGGTCTCAATTTTTCTTTTTATTGAAAGCTAAACCATGACAGTTAGAAGTAGATTAACAAGCTAGACCATGACAGTTAGAAGGAAGGTAACAAGTTAGACCATGGCAGTTAGAAGGAAGGTAACAAGCTAGACCATGACAGTTAGGAGGAAGGTAACAAGTTAGACCATGACAGTTAGGAGGAAAGTAACAAGCTAGATCATGACCTAATGATATGCCAAAAAATGTTGAAAGATGTTATTTTTTTCTTTATTTTGCTCCTTTATATTTAATTTTTGTCAACACATTATGAAATATCATGTGCTTCTTGCAATGTGGGCTCCATAGAAAACAAATTAGACAACGACTCGCCGGAGGGTCGTGTGGTGTGTGCTGACTACAAAGCACGACCCACCGGTGGGTCGTGTGGTAGCCAACGTGTTAAAAACAATGTTAGCAAAATAACGCCAAGAAACTATTCATTAATACAATGTATTTCCTTTTATCATAGTTTTTGTAATCGTGTCAGTACATTTATACAGTCTTAATACGAGATAAAAAAGAAACAGTAAAAAAAGATTTATTACTCAAAGAATCGGGTGTAGAAAACAAACTTTAACTCATTTCGAAAGAATGTTTTTGTTTTGTAGTTTCTATAAATGTATAGATTATAAACAAGCTAAGATTTTTATCTTCTTTGTAAAGCTTTTGTTGATTATGTATACATTTACTATTGAAAGAGACGAACAAAAGTATAGGTCGCCGAGTATACCTTAAGTATAGCGTATATACATTTTGTAAAGATTCATGAAAAACAAACCCGGCATGGGCAGGTGGTTAGGGAGCTCGCCACGCAATCTGCGGGTCGCGGGCTCGAAACCCCGTCCCACTAAACATGCTCGCCCTTTTAGCCGGGAGGGGGGCGTTATAATATGATGGTCAATCCCAACAATTATCTCTAAAGCACCAAACAGGTATGATAATTACATTACAGGTTTGTCACTATTTGCGGTAACTAATATTTACTTAATCTAGGCATTAATGATAAACTTACTACTTCAATAACAGAAATGGAAAATATAATATACTGCAAGTGTAATTACTTTGAATTCGTTGGTACTTTCCTTTGCACCTTCTCTTCACTCGAAGGTGTCTCACGAGGAAACCATATTAACAATATTTCAGGAAGTTGAGGTTTTACGATGGAGTTAATTTTAATTATGTGAAAGAAAAGATAAGCCTTGCGAAATTTAAAAAACGCACACACACACACTTATACGTTTATACACACACACACATGCGTTTCATGTTATGTTTGTTTGTTTGTTTGTTTTTGAATTTCGCGTAAAGCTATACGAGGGCTATCTGCGCTAGCCGTCCCTAATTTAGCAGTGTAAGACTAGAGGGAAGGCAGCTAGTCATCACCACCCGCCGCCAACTCTTGGGCTACTCTTTTACCAACGAATAGTGGGATTGACCGTCACATTATAACGCCCCCACGGCTGAAAGGGCGAGCATGTTTGGTGTGACGGGGATTCAAACCCGCGACCCTCAAGTTGCGAGTCGGAGGCCATGCCGGGCCTTCATGATATGAAAGATAAAATAAAAGGGTGTGTGGAAGTTAAGAATACTCGTTGTTAGAGTTATTTCCAAGTGTGCATAATTTCAGTAAAGGAAACGATTAAGTTTGCGGCTAGTTGTCAGCCACATGATCAGCTCCTAGTAGGTAAGTGCTTGCAGAATGTTTAGCTTTGTGAAGCAAAAAAAAAAAAAAAAAGGCAAATTCCTTGGGAAAAGTGTCTCGGAAGATCGCGTTAAGCTGAAATTTTGTGGTTGAAAGACGTGCCCTTAATTATCTTATATGTTTTCATACATACTAATGTCCTGCTCGTTTATTATTATTATTTAGCTGTGTCCTTGTTTGAGCTGATAGGCCTTAAATAAAAATGCTTCATAGCTGACAATTTTCGAATAAAAGGATAAGCTGTTTGTCTTGAACAACTTGCTAATTGAAGTCTAGGTATAACTCTAGGTCAAAGATGAGGTTATGAGTTATTGGTGAAGTCTAATCAATCATTATAGTCGAACATAAATGACCTATTATTTTATTTTACACACATAGCCAGTTCATTGATTTAAATTTTCTGTATCGGTTTGCGCTGATTTTAATTATTTTGCGAATGATTAAAGAGTTCCTCGCAATGATATTATTATTATTATTTTAAATTCTTAAATTGATTAATTTTATGTGAAGCCAGCATTGAATTATTTGAAAAAACTATCATTATGTAAATTCCAGTCATACATGAAGTGGAGCATTCAAAGATTGTTAGACTTTGAGCTTGCTTTCCGATTGTACAAGATAAGCCTGTGAAATTCATCTTTTTTTTTATTCAGCATTGTAACTCTACGAACTTTTAGACCGTTTTACAGGAGACTATTTGTTCTTCTTTTGCATATGCAATGAGTTTAAACCAAATATTTACTCTGCAAATTTGGTTCTATCTGGTTACGACAATTTACAGACTTTTAGTTTGTAAATTTTTGGAGCTTCAGATGCAAGAAATTATTCATCAACAACAGGCAGAACACGTTTTTTATGTTTTTTCTAACCCTTGAGCGACAATTTTTCACATAGAAGGCTCTTTTCCCCACTAAAAATCAATAGAATAATTTTCAAGGCGATGCAGCAAAAAGTATTTCCAGTATTAGCTTGGACATTCTGCTTTTCACAGGTGGCGGATCTTTGAGCAATGTTGCATGAAAACTAAAAAAAAACGAAGCTTTGAGGATGAAGATAAAAATTCAGTAAGAAGAGGAAATAGAGAAGTTGAAAAGATCAAAAGCAAATGGCATCATCGAGGCGGTTAGACTATCATGAACTCTATCAAATCAGAACGATAAAGCAGCTCCGTCAGTGTAAGAGCCAGAAGCCTATCCGGGATGATTGATCATAGGTTTAATTGGGAACACGCTGGGTGTCCGTTTCCGGAGAACTGATAAATTTGTACTTTCCTCTAGATACAAGCATAGATCACTATGCCGACTGTAAGTCTGAGAAAGCATATGGTATGGTTATCTGCGCACTAATGGGGTTTTCAGAGTTTTAGCGTGGCATAACCATCGTTTACACGTTGAATTATCGAATTATTATTACCGTTCTTTATGATGTTTACTTTACCTTATCAATAAAAGCCCTGACATAACTGGTAGCATCACACATATATGAAGTAATTTAATATGCCATTTCAACAACTGTAAGATAGTGAGTTATTGTATTTGGATATTTAATACTTTTATATACCCTAAAAATTTTGCATAACGTAATGTTTTACAGAACATGTTAGTCATAAATGCTAAATAATAATAATATTTCACAAATCAGCTCTAATTACTTTAAAAATATCGTCATATTCTAACTAGACATGCATTAAATAACACTTAACAAGTCCAAGCAAGGTTGCTCACAGTTTTTAGTTTTTTTTAGTAAAAACCTTTTTAAAGTGAAAGAAATTATGCGTGTTTCATATATATTTTCTGACTTCTGATCTTAATATCATGCAGAGAAATGCTAATGGTCTAACACACTATGGTTTTAATATACATTTTCACAACACATATGCTTTTAGCAATCCAGAATATGAAAAGAAATAAGAACAACTGATCAGTCTCATTTCATGTATTACAGTCTGTAAAATACCCGCTTTAGGAGTTTTACTTTGTTACACTAACCAAAATGGGTTTCTTTAATATAAAGTATTATAACCCAAAAATATGTTTGGACGTTAACCTAGCTCGTGTCCACTTAACAAACATTCCTGGTACACGTTGTTTCAGTGAAACTGTAGGCAGAGTAGATATAGAAGTTTTTGAGAGCTTTAATGGACTGCAACCGCTTGTTGAATAAAAAGGGGACAATATTTTGACTTCTGTAATGAGGCCTGAAAAAGGCCTCGATATAGAAGCCAAAATACTGTTACCTTTTCATTTAAGGAGCGGTTGTAGTCCATTAAAATTCTCAAAACAACTATTCTTAATATACATTTAAGATATCAACAGAGATTCTTAACTCGAGTGTATATAGTAGGGGTGCGTATATCATCATAGTAGTTCGTACGATACGTATCCAGACGCAGAAGTTTTACCAATGGTTTGTTACCAAGTTTGACAGTCTTGTCTGTAATTTATTATCTATATTACTAACACTGTCTTATTTAAGTACTTCACACTTTATAGTGCTTTTTCAAATTCTCAGGTTTGATCAACCAAATGGCAACTGGCAAGAGAAATAAAATAAAAAAGTTAATATCTGCCTATCTCTTTTGTTATTGTTAATTTGTTATGTTACTTACCATGTAGTGTTTTTGATAAAAGAAATGAAGACAACATATAATACTCAATACTCATCTTCCTTTATTGAATCATCAATTTTTAGCAAAAATACTTTATTAGAAACTGTGATTTTTTTTCTGTACAAAAGACTTATAATGTTTACTGAAAGCTTGCCAAATTTCGTGAAGATACATGATTCTTATCGTATCGGACGATGTATCGATACAATCGTTTCACGACTTCACGATACGATACTCGTATCATATCGCTGTATTGCCATACCTTTAGTATATAGATGTTAACTCAAATTCACAAATTACGTATAAAACATTAACGTGCTTCTCTAGCTTTCACATGTGAACACATACAGATATAAATAGACATTCCTAGGTTACGTTGATGCTACCATAATTGTTAGGTGACATAGTGACAGATTTCATCTTATCTTAGAATGTTATGAGGATCCATGATTGATTGTCGAGCATGACTCGAACCGATCATGCATTATTCTTACTAGTCATAATCGTGACTCAAGCCACAAGTAATCTTGCAGGATATAATAAACCACTAAAGTTGAAATTGCAGTCGAAACTCCGTTAATCTAACTGACAAATTAATTTAATCTGCTAGTCGTATACGTCGTATAACTTCCAACTTGTGTGCATCGTAAATTATATTGTGATAATAATTCATCTTAATTTTACGTTACTGGTACAACTTGGAAACTAGTATTGAGTATCTGACTTAGATCTTGACTTGCCCACCCAGTGGCACAGCGGTATGTCTGCGGACTTACAACGCTAGAAACCGGGTTTCGATACCCGTGGTGGGCAGAGCACAGATAGCCCTTGTGTAGCTTTGTGCATCATTAAAAACAAACAAACAAACAAGGTCTTGACTTAAATATCTTAGTATCTGCTCCGATAACTTCCACTCAGAAATAACTTTTATTAATTTCACGTGTGTTATTGAGCTTTCTTGGGATAAAGGTTGTTATTAATTCTTCTGTACATGTGTTGCTTTTAAAAACATCGTGTTATCGATATATTCTAATTATCCTACATATCAAGATATTCATGACCATAGAGTAAATGATCCATACGTAATCGCTTAATTTTCAGAAATAACTTTTATTAATTTCACGTGTGTTATTGAGCTTCCTTGGGATAAAGGTTGTTATTAATTCTTCAGTATACGTGTTGCTTTTAAAAGCACCGTGTTATCCATAATATATTTTAATGACCTTACATATTAAGATATTGATAATTCTTCATGACAATATAGTAAATGATCCATGCTACTGAAGTAATCGGTTAATTTTCTAACGTAAAACAATTTTCACCGAGTCATTTAAGAAGCTGCAGCTGATATTTTAGTTCGTACTGATATGAAGCACATCTTGGGAAGTGATATGCTAATCCTCGTTTTCTTATAAACTGTTAAGGTCAGAAGGTTATGTCTATGCAATTATGATATACTCGAGGCTACACACATTTCTGAAATTTCTGTTTCACACGAATGACTCGTCTATGTATCTTTATTGCACTGGAGCATAAGATACGTAAACTATATTGTTACTACAATTTCTACTATGATTTTTTCAATACTTATTGACTTCGCTCCTGTTCGTTAGGTACGATTACTCCTTATTCCTTATTGTATGTGAAAGATGTCCAACAATATACCCAAGGTAAGTTTTCTTGTACACCAAATGAGGAATAAAAAACGTTTTCATCTTCTGTTTGTATAAACAATCTTTCTACCTATCGAACTAGCACTTTGAAGAGGGAACCTCATCATTAAACGAATCCACTTAAGTAACAGAAAGAAATCTCTGGTGCACTTGGACTATACGATTCCAGATATATTTATTGATAAACAACGCGTTCAGTGGAGAACAGCGACGAGCTAATGTTTTCTATATGATATTTGCACTTTATGTGAAACTACAGTCTTGGCCATAATGTTTGAATATTTTGTTACAAGATGTTAAGATGGAATACAAACACATTAAGCACTGTCAAACTGAGAATTGTATGTTATATTAAACATCTATATACGTAATTTGTATAATGAGACAGGTTCTATGGACATTATGAACGATTTATTAGAACAGCAAACAATTTTATCAGACACCTGTAAAAAGCTGTGTAATTCAGCATTTCACCTATCACAACAAAACCTTACCGAAAAATATATAATGACAAAATATAACATCAAATTATCATAAAAAACGTCTGTAACCCTATATCAGTTCATATTAGACGACGTTGCAGCTCAGCTACAATAGCTGGTTTAGGCTCGGTTCTGACCAACAGTTATGGATGGATTACAATCTGGAGACTTTGCTGGCCATGGAAATCTTGTTACATCCTCCTGGTCGAGATAATCCTATACAATACATACTCTGTGGGCAGTGGTATTGTCATCCTGGAACACAAATTCATTGTCAAACCTTGCCCTAGCATATAGCAAAAATATCGTTTCTATGTAGGAGGTGTCATTGACGTTTCCATGAAGGATAAAGGACCAGTTTTTCCACCATGATGAATAACTGCCCAAACACGTACTGCACCACCTCTTGTGGGAAAGACAACCTACCTTCATCTGTTCTCCAGGCAACCGAGGAACACGAATCCTACCATCAGTTTTAACAAGTCGGAAACAAGACTCATGTTGTCTTGCCCAAGCAACACAGTGACGGTGATGAATTTTGGTTTGTATAAGTTTGCAGACAGTCCTTCTTACAAAATAATATTGTTTGATCAGTCTCCTATTCAATGTTCTTCTAGATACCCTAAAATTAATGTGTTCATGCCATTCCTGTCGTAAGGTGTTGATGTGTTAACCTGATCAAGACAAAGTCATCTCGGGCAGTAACTTTTCGGAGACAACCAGTAGACTTTTCTGAAACAACGATTCCTGTAGTCCGAAGACTTTTCAGAATTCTGAATACAGTACACTGGGGGTACCCTACTGTTCTGGCATTATCCGTCTGCTTCATACCATTTCTGGACAACAGGGGGTAACTACAATTTTTATACACTTTACACTTTAAAGACCGGTTTGATATTATTTTTTTTGTATATTGAAGAAATTTCAGGGTTGGTGAAAACGTGTTAATTTTCTTTTTGAAACATATTACAATAAAAGCTGGTTGTTCTGTTGTTTTCAAACAATGCCATTAATAGCAACAAGATTTTATCTGGCTATTTTTATCATTGTATTTAACACAGTATATATATATTTATCAATTATTTACAAAGTATAGAAATTGTTTTGCACATAATAGGTACTGGAACGGTCACTGTTTTCAATGTTTTTCCAAAACCTTGTAAAGTTTTGCCAAATCTGAACAAAGATATTGTTGTTAGATTAGACACTGGGAGTTTAGAATATTTTGAGTAAGCATCTTGGGGATTGTGTTAAACTTTGAATAAAACAAATTTGTCTAGAGAGATAGTCTGTGTTATTTTAAACATTACAAAAGCGTCAGACTAAGATGTAGGCTTATTTAACAACACCTGTCATCAGAGTTTCACTTCAGTAGCTCACGGTTCCATGATAAATTTATTTTTAGCTCGTTTAATAAAAATAAGACATAAGAACAACATAAAATTAAATGTAACAATAAAAGCGTTTCTGTTTCAAATTCCTATTCTCCATGCAAAATTACAAGGTTATAGTGACCTTGAAATTCGTCATGCATAGAGTAATGAATCTAGTGAAAATAAATTGTGTTACATCATTATTTCAGCCCAAACCTAGCAAGGTCACTAAAAACCCTACGCTTTGAAAGAATGGTTTTCGTAATATTATAAACCTGGAAAAGCTAAACTAATGTAAATGCATGTGTTATACTCGTTGAAACGTAAAAAAGCTAAACTGTGCTTCCTGTATTATGACAAAATGAACTCAGAAAGGCTTAAGTATATTTCACATGATGCAACAAAATTATACACGTGAGGATAGACCTAGCAAAGAAAAGCTATATTTTGTGTACATTTTAAGTGTGTTGTGTGTATTTTAAGTGTTCTCACAATGAAAAAGTGGTAAAACAAAATTGTGCATTATGTATCATAAAAGTATAAAGCTTATCGAGACAAAAGTTTGCATTATACAGGAAAGGACAAAAGTAACAACACAGTAAGGCACTATATATATAGTTTCTTTTGGCAGACCTTGTTTGCTATAACTGTATAAACCTAACAAAGATAAACCATGCTTAATGTGTTATACCAGTTTAAACCTACCAAAATTAAAATTTTTTATGTTAATATGTTTTACCAGTTTAAACCAAGTTAGGTAAAGCAATGTTTTATGTATTATAATATGCTAGAACTAGCAAGTCTAGATTGTGGTTTACATTGTCATATGTAAATTTGAGCCCAGTAATGCAAAAGTGTGCTAGCAAGGTTAAACTGGGCTTTATGTATGATTCCAGGTTAATTCTAGTAAGATTAAACAGGGCTTTATGTATGATTCCAGGTTAATTCTAGTAAGATTACACTGGGCTTTATGTATGATTCCAGGTTAATTCTAGTAAGATTAAACAGGGCTTTATGTATGATTCCAGGTTAATTCTAGTAAGATTAAACTGGGCTTTATGTATGATTCCAGGTTAATTCTAGTAAGATTAAGCTGTGCTTTATGTATGATTCCAGGTTCATTCTAGTAAGATTAAGCTGTGCTTTATGTATGATTCCAGGTTAATTCTAGTAAGATTACACTGGGCTTTATATATGATTCCAGGTTAATTCTAGTAAGATTAAACAGGGCTTTATGTATGATTCCAGGTTAATTCTAGTAAGATTACACTGGGCTTTATGTATGATTCCAGGTTAATTCTAGTAAGATTACACTGGGCTTTATGTATGATTACAGGTTACTTCTAGTAAGATTACACTGGGATTTATGTATGATTCCAGGTTAATTCTTGCAAGATTAAGATGTGCTTTATGTATGATTACAGGTTACTTCTAGTAAGATTAAATTGATCTTTTTTTTTGTTATGACAGTAATGCTAAACTGACTTAAAGCTAATCTCAGTATTTCTAGAAAATGACCGGTTTTCGATACTCGTGGTGGGTAGAGCACAGATATCCCATTGTGTAGCTTTGTGCTTAGTTACAAACAAAACAAACAAATAGTAGAAAATGAATTATTTTTATACATTTGTAGCCTTTATCCCAAAATTAAACTTTAATTCATGTACTAATGTTCGTGAAATGTATAATATGTCTCGTTAATAATATGGAGAAATAAAGTTGTCACAAGTTATTTTGAATTATAAAAAATGATAGAGTAAAAATATATCGACAAATTTATTTCACCATTATAAAAATATGAAGATATTTCTATAATATAGCTTATGAGCGAAACACTTACTTGACACATCAGCTTGAACTGAATCGTCTTTCAGGTTTCGTCAAAAACAAATCAGTGAAACCATTACTCGAAATGTTCGGATCAGCTTTTAGTCATTCGTCATTCTAGGTTTGGTACAACTAGACAGTGAAATAACTGCTTGACATTTTCACATCAGCTTGGAACTGTTCTTTCTTTCAAATGCAAAGAAAAAAATGCGAATAAAAAATGAGATGCTCAATACTCCTTCGAGTCGATTGTCATTATTAAAAGCTTGATGTTGAACCGGAACCCAGATGCATTTGACAACAACCGATGAGAGTTCGGTGAGTAACCAGTACCATATAACTGGGCGATTTTAATGATTGATAAGCTCATATTTTACATTTGATCCACATATTTATAAGCTCGTTATTACTGTATTGTACAACAATACATCTAAATCAAATTCTGAGTCCTCACACTGCCCTTATCTTTGCTAATTTAGCTGTTACCGTTTGATAGCACTGCAGAGACCCCTGTTTCAGTTTACTGCTAAACGTTACGAATACTCATTTATAACAACTACTGTTCTAGTTAGCCGTATTAAAAAAATAATTTCAAGGTTCTTAATATTAGGTGTAGAATTTAATTTATAAATACAAATTGTTAACAATTACTTTAAACATACTGTGAATGATACTTTAAAATTTACTGTCTCATTTCGTGAAAGTAAATTAGATGATTTTATTTTATTTAATGTTTGATATGGTACTACTAGTTGTTCTACACCGTTAGACCCATACCATTACATGAAAACAATTTTAATGAATATTAGAATATTAGAATTCTAAATTTGAAGCAAATAAATAATAACATTTCTAACTATCATGAAGTGATCTATTTTGTCAATTTGAAATAGATGTATATTTATGTATTATATCTTGTGATATTTTTGTTTGATTTGTTTGTTTAAACGCTAAGCTGCACAATTGGCTATCTGTGCTTTGTTCACTGCTCGGAAATGAATATATGATTCTATTTTGGCAAGTTCGAGCGTGTTTATTACTTTAAACGTATGAATAGTTTGTTTGTGTGAAGGTAAGCACAAAGCAACACAATGGGCTATCTGTGCTCTGCCCACCACGAGTATCGAAACCGGATTCTAGCGTTGTAAGTCCGCAAACATACCGCCGTGCCACTGGTGGGGGGGGGGGCGTATGAATAGTAGCTGTAATAACAGGAGTAAGAATAAAAATATTACGCAAAATTGAAATTGAATTTCTGATTTAACTGTGTTGAAAGAAGAAGTCTACAGACAATGTACACAAACTGATAATAATATAATACAAATTCGTCTATATAGGTTATCAAAATAAAGTCATATCTCTCAGAGTGGATTGGTCATCGATTTTACTTGGTCATCCTATTAGTAAAAACAACAACAAGGAAGACACGTTATCCAGGTATTCGGAAGCCTCTACACAGTTAATGTCACTAGAAAAGTTACATAGTACTAAACCGTGGACAGTTTCAGGTGCAAAAAAGAGGAATAACATATGACAATGTGTAACTAGAGCTAAGATGAAGTCAATATATATTACAGTCTGTCTTTCTCATTGTAAACTCCTAACGTGCACCCAAACGCAGGTATCGTGAAAACGTTCGACACTTTTAAATGAATATCTTTTTATGTTTTTAAACTAAAGGAGTATTATCTGGTATACTAAAGTATCGAAACCTTCGAGTATAGAAGTTTCTTAGCAATAATAATTTTGCATCAATAAAAAACAAAACAAATATAAACTTAATTATACAGTTTCAATGTCTTCAGTGTTTGATGAAGTGGATTTTGTTAAGAGAAATTATCGATTGATTAATATACCAGAATTATGTATCTACGGAAAAGAATCCATACCCACTCTCATCATAGACATTTCATTCTACAAATACCTAAACAAGATATAGTTATCATCATCAGAATATTGCCTTGATATATCGCGGATGAATGAAGTGATAGTTTTGTAGTTTTGTTCATTGCTTCTTTAACTACGAATCTCTTACTCAGCCGGACTAATTGTATAATGTTTAGTAACAGAGTAGGGTCCACACAAAATCAGGGCTTAATAAGAGGAGCCATTTGTTTTAGCTTTTTCCCTGGATATAGTAGTCGTACTGTTTTTTTTCCCCAACCACTCTAACGATTCTGACATCTATCTTCCCGTATATTTGCAATCTTGACAGAAAATCTGCAGGTTGTCCTTACAGTTCCTGATGATTACTGACTTCACTAGAATCTCTATAATACGATGACTTCAGGCAAAGTTTAGTAAAAAAAAATGATTTGTCAAAAAATCTTCCCCAGTTATTTTCATTTTTGGGGGTGAAGAGACGAACACCGTTGAATCGAGAGGAACGGTAGTTTCGACGTCCAAGTTTATATATAACTTTGGTGGAGAACTACCAATGACTTTATACAGATACACATAGTTTGCTATTTCTGGAGCACTTAAACTACATCAGCCGAAAGTACCGTTCCACTCTTAATACGCAGTTTGAATCATTCATAAGTCAAATGTGTAAAAAAAAAAATCAATAACTGTTATAAAGTGAGAGAAATAAATCGCCAAAGCAAGGCAAAAACCTACCACTTCTTTTTGTTGTTCTTTTCCTGCCATGTTTTCCAACAAATTCAGTGACTTTTGTAACACGACATCGAAACTTCCACAACATTATAGTTGTTATTATTGGTGATGTTTGTATCATTTATATTGAATTATTTATTCGTCTTTTAAAAGGAAGCATTCGCTCGCAAAACATGAAAAATGTCTTAAGGTAGGAACGAACCTGCAACGCTTTATATATTATAAGATGATTTTAGCTGCGACGCTACACTATACGTTGCATACCTAGCATGTGTTTCTATTCATGGACTTTCTCAGCTGCATAATGGCACTATGTTTGAGAAGAAAGCCGAAAATCACTCTTCTCACGAAGCTATTTACGAAATGTATTTTTTCATTGTTTAACCTAGGGTTACACTGGCAACAGCCAAAGTCAAATACATTGAACGTCGTTAAGGGCAGGAAACACAAGTCAAGCTATAAGAAACAACTGGGACAACCGTGTAATCTACTATTACTTTTAATAGTAGTGTCATAAGATGTGCAACAACGTTCAAACTGCATTTCATACCTTCATCCACTAGAATCAAACAAAACAAGATAGATGAAAGAACTAGAACACCCTTAACCATACCAAGCAAACAGACACAATTGTAAAACGTGTGGGGCGAGTTGCCCCAATTATTTCTCCTCAATTGGCTTGCGTACCTGGTATCTCCACTTTTTATGGCTGGATTCTTGGAGCTTTCTTCTCATTAACAATGTTTTTGTTATTGACTCCTCACACGCCAGCGCATATATCGTAAACTTTGCAGGAGAACTGATGAAATAATGGACGTGTGACTCTCGGAGGTGAAATACTGTACGTGGTGTGGTTAATTCAGAGATTCATTGTTGATTTATATATATACAATTTTATACATATTTATCAGGCAGGCGGTAGCACTATTTCGTTTGCAGTGTTTCTCAAAAACTGATATTAGCCATCCCTACATTTACTTCCAAGTTTTCTTGTATAAATGTGGATCCTCAATAGGACTATTATTAAATATTATTCAACTTTAGAATTATAATTTAGCCACCGTGCCACAAAATCTAGATAATGTTAATAGCGATTTCCTTACAAATTTCAGGAAATACCAAATTAGAACTAGACTGACGCGTTACACAACAAAATAAACAAGGAACAAGTTTCTCAGAAAATTATGAGAGATATGAGTGAATGATCTTGTGTATTGGTTTTACTACATATGGAATCTAGCTAGTAAACAAGTCAGATAAACTGGGTAAATCAGACGTATAGCCAAGCTGTTGTGATCTCTACCGGATCCATACTCAGAAGATTAGATATAAAACGTGGTTTTCCTTTTTACTGATAATACAATATTAAATTATTTTGTCTTAAAAATTTTGTAATAGGTCACAAAAGCGTTGAATATGACAGAATGTAATGTAATGTAACTATAAAGTTTCAGTACAAAAATGTCATTACTTGTAAACAGCGCCCTCTAAGCGAACTTACGAAAGCATGCCTAACTCTAATTTTTGTTTATGTGCATACATATATATATATAATGAAATACGTAAATGTTTAATTAATAAGTTAGCTAAAATTTATTATATTAGTGAAGATTTGAAAGTGCTTAGCATTATGGTGATAATATGATTGTATTTTGTTTTTCAGCAGACGCTCTTGGCAGTTGTAAAACTTTGCAAACTTCATCTTGAAATTGAAGTTCAAAGAAACATGTAAAAAAATTAATATGTTTGTAGTAAAAGCCTTAGGTAAACTACGTTTGATTATCGTAAAACATTAAATTTCCTTGAAGCATAAGGAAATTCCATTAAACTAACCCCAAACTGTTTTAAGGCTATCTTTTAGATGTTTGTTATGAAAACTGAAATGACTAGCCTTTAAACCTCTCACATTAAATAACCACAAAAAGATCAGTGCAGTTTTAATGGTTTTTTTTTGTCACTTGACGATAATATTTAGGTTTTGTAATACTATAAAGTTGTGATTCATATCAAAATAGTTTGCATATCATCAATAGATATATATGATTAACTTGATATCGCTGGGTATGTATGTTAATATTAGAGTGAGGGATAAGAATACTGTTAGGGAAATGTGAGTTTACAATGCATACCATATTTTTAATATGTTATTAACGTTTCACGGTGATGTTAACGAAGCTGTGGAATAGAATTTACTAGTATTGGAAAAAAACTGCTGTAAAAAGAATACTTCTCAAAACAGTGCTTGTCACACTACTACACTAGCTGTCCAAGTTTATTTAACAAAACAAAAATGCCGATCGAGCGTGGCCTAGGGGGTTACCATACTTGGCTGTAGCTAGCAGATCTAAGGTTCGAGCCCGCTATATGCCACTGAACGTTTTTGGACTTTTAAATTGTGTGCACATTAGAAAAGTGACAGTAAGTTCCACTCTCCGTTACGTGTAGGCAACTGGTGCTGTTGCCTTAATTCTGGTCAGCAGTTCTAAATTAGGAATGGCGATACTTAAATATTGAGGTGTTTGTCATGGCCGTTAAATTTCTTGTGTAGGATTAGGTGTCTTTAAGGTTACAAACACCAAATACTTGTACAAAACTCATAAAAACTTTAAATTTGTTTAAAGCCTTTATAGTTACATTTACTGACGTCGAAATAATAAATGTCTGTCAAAGAATAAAGTGATTTTATTTATATTTTCTTATATAACCATTTTATCCATGCTTAATTATTCGTGAATAAAAAGTCATTTCTTGGCAATAAACGTATTCGTGAATAGCACGTGTATCAGGTAGCACGAAACAATATTCCCAGATTTTGAACTGGTTTGGTTTGTTTTGAATTTCGCGCAAAACTACACGAGGGCCTATCTGCGATAGCCGTCTCTAATTTAGCAGCGAAAGACTAGAGGGAAGGCAGCTAGTTATCACCACCCACCGCCAATTCTTGGGCTACTCTTTTACCAACGAACTCCCAGTTTTTGATATCATTATTAGTTATGAAACTTTATATTATCCTTTCAAATGTTATAGTTCAAACAGCGTAAAGCAAAGTTCAAACTTCCTATTTCCATTTCATATCAGCAATTTTACTGATTTACTTCAACAAGTCATATTTCGTCATTTCGTGTTTTTTGTTGTTGTTGTTTTTTTGCCCAAAGTCACATTAGATCCCTATATCTTATTGAACACGCTCGATAATTTCAGTTGTGAGCACATTAAAAAAGTGACAGTCAATTCCACTATCAGCTAAGTGTAGACAAGAAAGAAGCTGATTCTGCTAATCTGTTGCCCTAATTCTGGTCAGCATGTTTAAAGTAACATTGGCTAAGCTTGAATCTTGAGGCATCTGACATTGCGAACCAACCAGTTTAAGTAGAATGTCACTCTTGAAGAAATCATATAAAGGAATCCTTGAGTAAAATCATAAAAAAGTTGTTCTAAAGTTTATAGTCGTATTGTTCATGTTTTAATGTTGTCAAACTACTCCGCTCAGCATTTCGTAATGTTACTTCATATATTAATACGAATTAATAAAATTAATATATATATATATTCAGAAGGAGAATAAACGCATGAAAAATTATCAGTATATTTTATATTAGTTTGCTACAATAACCCTTTCATCATTGTTCAATGTCATTAAAGCATTATCCACATATGATGCTAACAACCTGTTAGTTGAAAAACCACTTTTGTTTATATTAGTTTGCTACAATAACCCTTTCATCATTGTTCAATGTCATTAAAGCATTATCCACATATGATGCTAACAACCTGTTAGTTGAAAAACCACTTTTGTTTAAAAACATTATAACGTTACATCACATCTTATTATTGAATCACCAAAAAGCTGCATTCTTCGCTCGGATGTGCCTAAGGAGGTTTAGGTGTTATCATCGCGGCAACCAAAGCCACATACAATATAAAATTACTTATATATATATATATTCCCCCGATAAAAGTGTGATGAATGATGATGAACCGTATAATGTAGTTGAATACAAAGTTGCTTAATATATATATATATATATATATTCCCCCGATAAAAGTGTGATGAATGATGATGAACCGTATAATGTAGTTGAATACAAAGTTGCTTAATATCTCAACCATTCTTTACATCCTGTTTTATAAAGTATGCTGTACACAAAGGGGTAATTTTTACAGCAACGTAATAATTTCCATTCTGCTTCAAATAACACATTAACTATTGTTAGTAAATACAGCTACGCTACTGGTCTTCTGAAATTGATGATTTATTATCTTGTATACAGAAGTGTACCTGAAAATGTTGGCGAATATTAACAGATTCCTATAGTATTTTTGTCCCTTTTTAAAATATATATTTTTATGTATTTGTATGTATATATATATTACAATTTATACACAACTTTTGTTCTTGGTGAAATAACACTTAAGCCAATGTAGTTTTGATAAAAAAAATTATGATTTTTTTTTAGAACTTAAACGTGTTTGGTGGTTTTACCGTTTCATTAGCTACCATTTTACATTTTGGAACCAGTCCCATTAATTTTGTATTTCGAAATCAAAGTAACTATTTTGTTCATTTAACAAACATTATTAGTAAAACAACAACTAAATATATTTTGTTTGTTGATATGAACAAGGCTATACAATGAACTATCTATGCTCTTCCTACCGCGGATATCTAAACTGGATTTTTTATAGCTATAAGTTCTTAGACTTACCGCTGATTCACCGGAATGCACACCTACGTTACCAAAAACAACAACAACAATATTTAACTTCATGAAACTAAACATAGTTATTTTAGACTTCTCCTTATTCAGGAGTGTTTATCTTGACAACATTCAATACCTTTAATAGATTTTTTAATGTGTTGTAGTTTTAATAAGGCTCGTTAACCACGTTTGTAGGATAATACACACACAAATATATATATATATATATATAAACTAACAGGTGTCCGTTGAAACAGTTTAACGATAGTTTTCCTAAAAGTAGTGATGAATAAATATAAAATTTTCAGTCAACCCAATAACTTGAATCAGAGCATATATGCAATATGATTGTCCAGTGGGTCGTTTACAACTGTCTTTTGTCATTCCATGTGTTATTTCAATAACGAAAATTGCTTTGTTTTGTTTTTAAGTAGAAGAGGCTGAATACAACGCATTGTTGGCAAAAATCTTTGGTTTTCGATGCAATGGTTACACCCACAACATTAGAGCGCTCAGTTTTACTAAGTAGCCGCTGGGAGTTTTTCCACTGGATCCTACCCATCCCGTTATTTGACTGAGCACAAGGAAAGACCGCCTTTTTGACAGTTGCCATTTCTATAAGAAGTGTCCAATGGGAGATAGTTAATTCAGTTTAAATGAACTTATTCGACATGGTACAATAAGATCATGCACGTATGTAATACCTACGTGAAGCAATAAATAAATAAACAACAAATAGATATTCAAGCGCGTTCCTTTCTTTATGCGTTTTTTCTGTTCTTTCTCCTATGTTCGAAATATTTTTTTCATTTAGTCGATGAAGAAAGTCCCGTTTATTTCGTGAAATTCCGTCATAAAAAAAGAAACATTTTGTTCTTAATAAATTATTTTCTCAGATTGACCGTTCAGAACATACGAAGACTGAAGGATCGATGTTGATATCGATATGAAATTTTAGGAATTGCAAAAAAAAATAAAATAATAATTTTCGTGCAATGTGCTCTTGAAAATAAACATTTTGATACATAATTTTTTGTACGGTTAACTATTCATGAGTTACAGAGCGTGATAGACACAATGACAGATATTTGGCTGTTCAAGTAATGCTTAGTCAACAATGTGTCATTACTGCCGTTTGGTACCATTAGGACAGATATACTGCTTTTACCAGAATAAATGTCAGAGTTCTTACTGTATCTTATACCCTGGTTTAATTTGTTTGCCATGTGTATATATAATTTTTGTGGAAGATAACTCGTTTTAACAGAATAAACTTCAGAGTTCTCGCTGTAGCTTATACTCTGGTTTTATTTGTTTGATGTATGTGTGTATAATTTTTGTGGAAGATAACTCGTTTTAACAGAATAAACTTCAGAGTTCTCGCTGTAGCTTATACTCTGGTTTTATTTGTTTGGCATATGTTTGCAATGCTGGTAAGGTCTAGCCAGATAATTGAGTTTATTTAAGAAAACTATAATAATTACTAAATTCCCATTTTTTAAAGTTTAATAATAGGTTTAAACTTAAACAACTTTGGTGTGCATAACAGTACAAAAGAATTCTACGAAAATAGAAAAAATCTGTTAGCCATACTATTTTAAATTCTGATATTTTTACAATAAAGACAACTTTTTATCTTTCACTATTACATTTTAGAAATAACTATAAAATATTAAATAATATATTCTTTAAATTTATATAGTATATCCTAAATAAAAGCAACATAAAGAAAATTTCATTTAAACTTACCAATTCAACTCTATCTAACCTATTGTACCATATTAATGCTATCTATTCATAATATCGTATAACCTTAGCATAATCTAAAGTAATCAAACTTAACATAATCTAACGTTTAACATAAAAAACTAAATGAACACAATCTGATAAAACCTTAGTTGATAGCTAACTTGACTTAACATAATACAGAGGGATTATTGTGTTATATTAAAATAATTTGGAGCCTCACCACGCTGTTAAAATCCATGTCTTTACTTTGGTCAAGCTCTATTTTTCCAAGCATACAACTTAACAATAGCCCTTCAATGTAGCTTCCATTGCAAAAGGTTTCATTGTAAGGCTGTTTGTTACGTCCAAAGTAAACCACTCCTCTTTACAGGCTTTTCATAATCGAGCTATTTTATGGTTAGGATGGTTTTCCAAGACCTATTGCAACAGTCTGAAAGGATTTCGTGACCCTTTCCTTCTGAGATTTCAAGTGATATTTCACAGTATAATGTAAACACTACATTTCATGATTGTCACTTAGTTTATTTCTTTAGTTAGGAAGGTCATGGGATAGAAAAGTCAGTGAGTAAAAGGGTGTTGTGAACCTTGATTTCTGAGCTACAGTATAGAGTTTTTTGATGTGAAGCATCATCCAATGTTAAAAGAGAATTAATCAACTAATCACCCCCTTTCTTTCTGAACCACTGAATGAATTTTCTGAAGTGAAACATTAGCTGATGTTTTCAAGTAATCACTATCTTTATCTAGCTAAATGGCAATAACTGTACAGACCTAGTAGTTGCTAGATTCTCTATTATTTACCTAGAAGATATTGCTATTCTATATGCAATGAGAGAGTTGTGTTTCCTTGGAGGAAAAGTCGACATACAGTAGTAATAGCATGAGAATTAATCCCAGCTAACTTGAATTTTAGCTGAAATAATTTAGTATGATTTATTTTGCCAGTTGTTTATTTTGTGATGTCTGAAATGATGGCTTGTCGATGACAACTCCACTGCTATCAAGAAGTGACTTCATGGAGGTAACCAGAGAAGGTTACCAAAGTAACTTACAAAAACGTAGAGGCAACCAGCTATAAGCTACTAGAGAACGTGGCAATGTGATATATATATATCAATATATGTTTATGGTTTTACACATGCAAATGAACGTCACAAAGTTGACTGTTGTGTATAACAAGAATAAATCAGTTACACAAAGAACGCAACAGTAAACAACATGTACATGGAGAAAACATATTTGATCTCGATATCTTAGATATCCTGATAGATAATGTTAAATGTTTTGCCTGCTTCAATAGATGCACTGTATCTCAAAGCCTAAGTATACCTTTCTAGAGCATGAATCCTCTTGAAGGTCAACTCTGCCTTGGGAAAGTAGAGGTAGGTAAGTTCCAGAATGATACTAGTCACAATGACAAACACCTGATCAAATGTTTTCAATGTGGCAGCCACTAAATCAACAAAAATGCAAAGAAATCAGCTAGTTCATGGCCAACTCCTCTATTAGCATCACCATGCCTAAAATATAAGAAAATGAGGAGTCTTGAGTTTTTGTCGCAGGAACTACATCTGCACAGATAAGACAAAGGATTATGCTCTGTCAGCTGCTGAGGTGCCAATGGTGAAGAGACTCTGGGAACAGTTCCAGAGATTTCTGATGGTGAAGCTCTGAATGAAACCGCCTCATGCTAAAGCAGATTCTGATGTTATAGAGAACTCTAAGAAGATGGGTACTGATGGAACTGAGGCTTGGATTCTCAAAAACAAACAGAGATCAGCTGTGGTAGAAGGTGACACCTTCCTCAGGTGTAAAGAGAAGGTTTGCCGCTTTTGTGCCCAGCTGGCAGAGGCAAAGAGGGCCGTAGTCAGTCAGAGAGAACCTAAATAACACCAGAGCAGCAAACCTCAAAACAACAGCAATCCTAGAGAATCTGCTGGTGGGTTAGGATAATAGAGAGTGCAATCTCGACCAGGTTCGGGGTAAATTGTATATATATATTGTATATTTTTCTGTACTTTAATAGCATAAGTTATATATATTTTATATTTTTCTTGAATTTAAAAGTGTTGTACGGATCTAGATATTTGTTTTCTTTATGTTTTTAGCTTTTATTTGTTGTATTGTTATGCTTTTCATTAACAAGTCAACCTGTATGTATTAAGATAGAACGTGTTTCATTCCTTTTATTATTTGTTGTCGAGTCTTTGTAGGAATCTTCATAATGCATTGCCCCCCCACAGTAGCACAGCGGTATGTCTGCGGACTTACAACGCTAGAATCCGGGTTTCGATACCCGTGGTGGGCAGAGCACAGATAGCACTTTGTGTAGCTTTGTGCTTAATTACAAACAAACAAACATAATACATTAGATTTCAATTTTCATGTGATTTTATTTTTTCTCAGTTACGAAATGAATGTACTTAAAATTGAATGATTAAAATGACGAATTTTGACATTTTTGTATTCGGAATACTTTGTTTCTAAAGGGTTCATTTTGTGATGTATAACGTAAAATTTGATTTAGTATTATAACTGTCGTGTACAATTTTGTAAAGGGTTTAATTTTGTCATTTCGTTTCACGATTTCATTAATAAAGAGCTTGATTTAGTGCAACTTCATTATTGAAAATTATTCATACAGTTGATATATAATCTTTGACCATATTACAAATTAAAGGGTTCTTTCCTTTTTTGATATATTACAGTGTTAACGTGAACCTTTATTATACAAAATTTTAGAGCTGAACTTAAATTACTCCACATTAAAGGGTTTTTACTTGATTCCTATCATGTTACACTGCCTCTCCTAAAGAAGGTAGCCAATCATTTTTAAATTGTTCTTAATAGTTATGTTTCCTTTGTTGAATGGTGTTTCATCTATGTGTGTGCGTGTGTACCTCCTTGTGATCGTTTTTTAGAGAGTTTCTTTCTGTATTATGTACATATATGTCAAAGCATTTCTGTCTTTCATTGTGGATTTACGTCTTAAAGGACATTTTATTCCTGTATTGTGTATTGTTACGGGGTTACTTTTTATCATTACCGTTAATTTTGTATTGTACTGCATTGTTATAGTTAAAGGATTTGAGATATTTGGAGTTTGCAAATTTTATTGCATTCTTCTTTGTGTAAGATCTGTGTCATCCATGTTGTGTGTAAGAACGTTCGGGACTGAGAGACATTACAAGTGTAAAGTTAATTGATTTTAAAGTTAAATATATATGTCAGCTTTAGAACAAGTTTGAAGTAGAAATGTAAGGAAATCTGTGGTATGCAGATATAGCATGAATTTTCTTCCTCCTTATTTTAAATTACGAATTTGCACATTTTCTTTGTCTAATTTGAGTCTATGTAGTTTACACTTAAGCACAAGATATACAAAACTGTAAAATTACTTAATTCTAATTACACAGGCCTACGAATTTAAACTTCATAAAAGTTCTTTTGGTTTTAATAACATATTTTCCATAATTCAGCTACGTAGATTTTGAAAATAATATTATTATTTTTCTATCACGTAAGATTTTTCTTACAAATCGGGAAGAAAAAAACAACAACTCTTATTTAGACCAAATTATTATTTCGTTTACCACAATGAACATTTTTATTATTATGTTTGTTATGCTTGGGTTCTAGAACGATCGATAAGACTCTCACGTCTCGATTGGTCTAGAGAAATCTATAGCCAGTGGTTGTCAACATTTTAAGCATAACAAAATGTGACCCGATTTCAATAAAAAAATATTTACTTATGCAAAAGTACACATGAAGTTTGTAAAAAATCTGTACGTGATGGATAAAAATGGATATCATTTTCGGATTTATCTTACACTAATTACTGTTGAACATATAAACATTTTAAGACAATTAAACCATCGCAGGCCTGTGTTATCTTTGTTCATCTCTAGAGATAATACCTGCTTTACCAATGGAAATATTGTTATAACACTGTATGTTGTGCAGAAAAGGTCAACAGCAGCAGTATCTTCACTACAAGAGCAGATAACACTACAGCCTCCCTTATGTTGAATGAGAATGACCAGTCATGTAGGTAGCATAAGTCACTATGAGTAATTCAGATGTTTTCTATTAAGTAAGGAGCATTGAATTCAAACAGTTGTTTTTTAATCAGATGATTTTTAGTGATAATATTTATATATTTTTGAGACTGTCCTATGTTTAACGGTGTTCAGTTAAATTCAAACTTTACAGCTTTACTGCTAAGGCAGAAGAAAATTTTGTTCAATCATTTTGTACATCTAGAAAACTTATTTTATATATTTCCTTGGCTACAGAAATACCTTGACCTTAAAGGTAATTAGATAAATATGTATTTTCAGGTTGCAAATTCGTTTTTATTCCAACAGAAAACATTACTTTTAACAAAAGTTATAAATATTAATGGTTCGTTTCGAAACGAATAGCAAGGACTACTACCTGAGATTGCATTCAGGAATTCTTTTATATTTTAAAAATCATCGCAGAAATTTTTTATTTTTTATGCACGATCAACAATATAACGTAACTTAAATGGATGAACAAGTTTTGAATATAAACCTAAATTCAAATATTTGTTTCGTGATGTTTTGTGCACGTGTCTTTCGTCAAGCTATGGTGCTTACAATAAAGCTATGCTAGGAAGCAGTCAATTAAAAATAATTTATAATAATTCCCAGTATGGACGTGCTGCACAAACACATGTACACCGTTGTTAACAAATACTACTCTCAGAAGTTGCTCGTAAACAGTTTTTTTTAAGAAATGAAATACAATCTGGAAGAGAATTTGTTTGTTTGTTATAAAGCACAAAGTTACACATTGAACTATTTGTGCTCTGCTCACCACGGGTATCAAAACCAGGATTGTAGCGTTCTAAGCCTTCAAACTTACCGCAGAGCCACTAGGAGGGTGGGGGAGATAAATAAAAAAGGATTGTGGGTGCAATACATGTACGAGATATTGAATAATGGTCTAGTATTGTTTAAAATAATGGTCAGTTAATGTCCCCAGTGGCACAGCGGCAAGTTGGAAGACTTATAATTCTACAAACGAGGTTTCGATTCCCATCGTGGGCACAGCACAGATAGCACATTATGTACTTACAGAAAAGAATATCAAATATTCTTTATTATTCAAGCAGGTCGCTAGGATATAACACATGCTGTCCGTGTTCCTATTATACTTGACAGTGCCTCTAATTCTCAGTTGATGTTTTGAAAAACCTGAAAAGAAAACTATAATCAATAATATACTGAAACACCGAAAATTCCAGCGCCTATGGGACCGAGCCTCGAATATTTTAAGCACCTAGCGACGCCGCTGCTATTATTTATAATTTAACGACATTTTAATCCATCCTTTATACCCCATCCAACTTCTCAGTTGCATGCAATGCATTTTTCAAGCAAAACAGACCAAAATAAAATAAAAATATTTTATATTTTCAGGAACAAAAAATGTTCAACAGCAGTGTAATGAAACAGTTAACCAAACAAAAATCAGTGACGTGTATGGTCTATAGGCTGTGGCAAAGGCATTGTTATACAGAAAATGTATAGGCATTTTAACTATTTTTCATATCAATGTAAAGAGAATAAATGAATATTAATTAGTTAATTAACTAATTAAAAATAGTAACAATTTATGTAAAGCCATGGGAATTGAAAATGAGTGTGGTTAATAATATTAAACACGACAATTATTGAAAATTAGAGTTTAAATGCTGAAAGCTGACGAAACATTAAAAATCGCTATACCTAAAATTGTAATAAAAATCATGTTAACTTCACAACTTTTTTTTACAAATTTCTCTCAGTTTGTCCATTTCGAGTCCAAAATCAGAAGCAAGTAAAAATAGCATTTCAGATTTTAGATCTGTATTTCATCTCCACCATCTACGGTTCAAAGCGACTTTTATTTAAGTAATACGAGAACTCGTCAGTTCTGCTGGACGATGACATAAGAAAATTTTCTCTAAAATGCTAATTATATATATATACAGTATAATATTTTAAAAATAAGCAATTTGGTGTTAAAATGCAGTAAATATTTTGAGGCAAAAATTCATAAATCTAATTCTGCAATGTGTAGTGACTTAGATATATTAATAAAAATTATTATTAACTAATTTATTCTAGTTCAACCAAAGTATGCAATTGATGATATAAATAGCGTCTCGACCACTACTATGTCTGTCTTATCCAAGTCCCCCAGTGGTAAGATTACGAAGTTAATACGCCAAAATCAATTAAACTTGGTAGAGTGCACATAGTCTCCTAGGTAATTATTAAAGCAAGAAGAATGTGTTAGTGAAAGGCCGTCAGGTAGTTACCATGGTATTTGGTAGCGTTCCAAAAAATCGTAAAGAAGGATGTTTTTCAAAACCTATATTTTTAACATACGTACATAAAACCAAGTTTGTTGATAATGTTTATTATACAAATTTTGGTGTAGAGTCTTTGTACACTAATATTCTAGTGAATCACTTATATAAGGGACCGGTATGGCCGAATGGATAGTGTGCTGGGTTGTGTATACAAGTGGTCATGGTTTTGGATCTTCGTACCGAAAAAACAATCACACTCCGCACTTTGGGGATACGGATGCGTAATAGTAGTGAAGGTCAATTCCCAATCGAATAGTCCAAGAGTTTGCAATGGATGCTGTTGACTATCTGCCTTTCTTATAAACTATAAGCTCAAAATCAGGGACGACAAGCTCATATAGCCCTCGTGTAACTTTGCGCGAATATCCGAATATAACAATATTAGTAAACATGTTTGATGAGAGTATTCAGATTTTGTCACCAAATAATCCCATATGCTGTTTAACAATATATATAGATAGATAGATATAACCAGACAGATGGATTGGAAATGGGATCACAACATATTATATATGAAAAACAATGAATGAAACATTATTATTTGAGTTCCATACAACGTATTATATATGGAAAAACAGTGGATGAAACACTTTTCTTTGAGCTTCACATAACTTATTATATATGGAAAAACAAGTCACTAAACTATGGAAGGCACGTTGATGATACTTTTCTCCTATTTCGCGATTCTGAAGAAGTTAATCTCTTTTAAAGTATCTTAAAATCAACATAATAGAATAAACTTCACAGTCAATCATCAACTTACTGTTCTGGATATATTATTTATAAAATAATGATGACAAGTTTCAATATGAAGTGTGACACGCAAAATATACTTAGCGCCTTGTGTTTTAACTTTCATGGCTTCTTTGCATATTTGACTTAAAAATAATGATATTACTATTGTGTATGAATATATTTATAACGAGTTTCAAAAAATAGTGTTTTCAACTAAAAAGAAAATTTTCCAAATACCATGGTTGATAATATAATGTGTGATTGATTATATGGTTGAAGTAAAAAAAAAAAAGTCTTAACAGTAAAAATGGAACATTGATAAACATTCTACCCCAGAGGCACAGTTGTTTGTCTGCGGACTTCCAGATAGCTCATAGTGTTGTTTTGTGCTTAACTTCAATCAAACAAATCACAAACATTCTTTGTCGATTAACATGATCGCATACTTGCAAATACGAATTAAATATGAAAAATCAATTCTGTAAACTTATTCGTAAATCTTATCCACACACACATATATATAACTTACTTTAAACGTTAATTTACGTTACAAAACTGTTTTTAAATTTAAAGGTGAAATACTGCATTAGAATACATCTAACGCTATTTATGTATTTAAAATGGCAAATATATGTAGTTTAGGTATATTGGATCAACCACTAGGCGGGTTAGAAACGAGCATCAAATAGCATGCAAGTTTGATGACCAATAACAAATCAAGTATATGTAGTCATGCGCTCAGTGAAAGAGATGCTGCAAACTATAATAGCTTATTAAAAATTATGGCGAGGTTAACAATGAGAAAAGTTCACGTATCAAAGAAACTTGTTTAAGCAATAGATTAGGCCGCAGCTCAGTAAAACGAATTTGGCAGTCAATTTATTGTTACAAAAATAATAAACATTAGCCTTTATTTATCAAATCCTAAAAGCAGGAATGAGCTTCTTTGAAAGCAATTATGTGTTTATGCGAATTTTTGTCAAACTGAAAGAAGATACGATGTTCAACGTTTCGCATTCCGCCGTATTCTGAGCGGCATGTTTCAAGGACAAAAAACTTTCGTGTCAGAACCTCTACAACTAGCAGAAGCAGAAGCAATATGGTGCTCAGGATAACTTGGTTTGTAGTAATTATTCAGTAAGTAAGAAATAGTAATAATAATAATAACTATTATAGGGTTATTAAATATTAATGTTTTTGTTTGGCAAAATGGAGGAATGCATTGATACTGATGAGCCATCCCCCTGTGTGGCACAGTGGTATGTCTGCGGACGTACAACATTAGAATTCGGGTTTGGATACCCGTGGTGGGTAGAGCACAGATAACCCATGCGTAGCTTTGTGCTTAACTTCAAACAAACGAACCTAATGAGTTCTTCTATCATTTGATGGACGAACGTCTGTAAACTTAGGGATAGAGGCTTTAGTGGAACTCCTGTAGGATTCAGCTGTGTGTTAACTTTTCTATATATATATCTCGCTTCTACACGAGTAAAAAAAAAAGCTGGTTCGATTAAAATGTATGGCCAATTCTTTATTTAAGATAAGACATTGTACATTCTTTTGTATGTTTTTAGATTAACTTTGGTTCTGGTGTAACCCTTCGTAATATCACATATCACACGTTAAAAATACTACTCAAGTCCTAGACCGTGTCAAAACACTTTCAACAAATAACTATTTAGCGTATATATCTTTACCATAGAAATACAGACCCTATATGCTGTCAGTAGTTACATAAATGTATGCTACTTCTGAAAAATAATAATATAATGGTTTTAAGAGAGACACACACAATACTCCTCAACTGAGACCTATACTCCTATACTAGTCCAATTCTTACTCTGAATGTTTTTGAACTCACTAGCTAGTTGTACCAAGAGCTCACTGAGGTCCCCAATATTTCGCTAATGTGTGTCTCACTTCACCTAAGAACACTACGTTGACAACAATTATGACGTTATCTGCACCAGAGTTCAAGTTGAGCTGATCAACCAGCTATCAATTACTTTTACAACATACTTGATGCAAGCACCTCTTTCAACCAGTATATCAGCAGATTTAATTAAAATTGCAATGTAATCCAAATATGCTGGGAAAACATTTTTATTCACACTACCATTCCTCTCACCGCTTTAAAACAGAGTACACCATATTTAAAGTCAATTCTCAAGGTTAATAAATTTAGTTGCAAAGCCCCAAGATCCCATCTGCACAGTTAATAAAATGGTAGAGTTGTTCAACTAACGGATTTAATTGCTGACGTTATCAAAAAAAAGGGGCATACTCACATTCTTATACTATTAGAAAATTAACAAAAATGAAATGACCAGGATCTCTCTTACATCAACACACCACCCACTAGGTAAGAATATAACGAATGCAATACAGATAAACGTAATGTACTTATGAGCAATGATGTATTTAAAAGCCCATTCACCACAACTCTTTTTGATCTCCTTTAAACACAATCAAACCCTTAAGTAGCACATAGTACAATCTAAGCTACAGGAAGACACAGTTCTCATGATACTAATGGAAAATGCCTATGTGGTAGGAGCCTTTTTTATAAATGTCCACTTTAACGCTGCAACTTTAATTTTAGCACTAGTTGCTATATTCCAGGTTAGAAAACATTATACGCGCAAGCAAGAATGTATTAAAATTCAGAAGATGAGAATGTGAAGGTACCTCTGTGCCTAGATTTTTATTTTCTCTCGAGCATAAAGATGTTTTTCGCGTGCAAAGTTTGTCGTCAAACATGCCTCCCAGATCGGGATGAAACATTAAAACCTTAGCTGCCTCAATCACTCCCAAAATAAACACACAAATGAAAAGTTTTTGTTTTTTTTTTCCCTGTAAACTCCCAGTGGAGCATAGGGCCGCAATAACACCTCGCCAACGGAAGGTGTTGTT
>NW_013666171.1:376958-379702 GCF_000517525.1 Limulus polyphemus | reverse complement strand
TTTTACAAGTGGAGAGTCCAAAAAAACTTGTGCAATAAATAATAACGTAAATCATTAAACACACATCCATGTGTATTCATGACCTACTACAATGACTTAAGATTTTAGAACAATAACATGCACATATGTTTTACACAAACTATCCACAACAACATTGTGTATACAAAAATCTCACGGTGCATCGTTCTCTTCCAAGCTGAAAATTCATTTTATCATGACAGAATGAAAAAGAAACCAAAGAATACAATAAAATGTTTTCACACCAATATATATCAACTGTATATACCATAGACCTGCTATGCTGCTTACTTTTACGAACTCTCGAGTGTTTGTGTTATTTGAGCTTGTATTAATGTACAATGTAAAACAAATCAGTCTATTACAAAATGCGTGTAAGGGTTTTGTACTCGGGGTGGAAGAATTAGTGGGATTGATTAGACCTTATATGTTGTATTAAGATACACTTGGTTAAAATACAGAAAAGATCCGAAGCGCTTAAGTTGAATCAGTTTAAGAAGATTATATATAATAATACTTTATGTTGTTTCTTTGAGTTACACAGTCACATATTACTGGTGTGCTGTAGCCCTGCTTATCGATTAATGGCTCCCCTATCATAAAGAAAAACGTACTCGAAGTGACGGAATCAAAGTGATCAATCAAATTTTATTAGAAACTCGTAAAAATGGAGGACATGGTAAAGGTGGTGACAAGGGTGGGATGCAAACATTGAAGTTATATTATTAGACGTCAAATGCACCAAACTTGAATGAGAACTAGACATCACTACGGCGTTTTTCTTTTTAAAAATATGGCGTCACATACGCCAAAAAAACAAATCAAAAATGCGCACGAAAAACTTTTCCTTATGTTGAGTGGCAACTACCATTCCGTATCCATCTATATATGCATTTTTTATTTATTGGTCTGTCCTCTTAGACTTCTGCATGTCTTTCGCACATGGAACTCTGGGTTAAAACTTTTATCAAATTCATATTTAGCTTGGAACCTTAAACGTAACAGCTGGCTATGCTAGGTCTTCGAAATGAAAATTTACTTATGAAAATAGATTTACACGATTTAGTTAAACCTAAAACATAAATAGTAACCTAAGTACAGATATTGTCAGAGCAGAACATTCACTGTAGGTGGCGCTAACAGCCCTTTCATATTCGTTGCTCAAAGCTAGCAACTTTTTTATTTATTTTATCGATTTGAAACTTTCTCTGTACAGTTCTTACACGTATAACAATACCAACTCTTTATACTTTGCTTGTTATTTCCTTGTATGTGCATTTTTATGTATAATTCCAGAAAGAGAGATGCGTTTATGACTCCTTGTGTTTGTCTTATAAGTAGATAGATAAAAATGCAGATAGATCAACAGATAGGTTGATCACACAGATTATCTTGAACACATATGTGTAATTTATGTAGTTCCTTCTCTTGGTTACTGTTACAGACAGAAAGTTCTAGAGAAACAAACAAAAAATTAATTAAAGATGTAAAGAGGTGAGTGTTTCTAATAATTGAGAATATTTTATACATATTACTGTTACTAATGCTATGAGATTGATTTTAGAACTATGCAACTTTGTGGCAATGTATATATATTAATTATTATGATTATTAATTAATCTTTGTGGCTATAGCTAAAATTAATTTGTAGGAGATTTGTCTTAATATACGAATGTAAATCACGCCTGCACACAATGCTTTATCCATGTGCTTTTTGATCTTGAATGTTAAAGATTTTAAAATAAATACGAAGCGCAACCTGTCATTCGATTCATTGCTTATCACCGTGCTATACCGTTTCAGGGAATTCTACCTCACCCATCATCAGTGACCCTGAACAAGGGTAAATCGAAAGAAAAAACTAGACTTTCAAAACAAAGGATGACCTTTTGAGTGTGAAACGACGTCTATCGATGCTAGTTTGTAAACAGTATATATAGATAAATATTGTAGTATGTTTACTGTTACTTACCGTTGAATAATTTCTAATTAGGGCACCAAAAATGACATGCAATAACGTTTCCTAACACCTCTCGGTAGTCAATGTTCATGATAGATCTATAATTTTATACTAGCAGAGACCAACATTTGTGCTGTTGTGGGTGAAGAAATGTAGTTTTGGAAACGTATTTATAATCGCATACACCTTTATAAAACCTGTGCTCTGCCCACCACGGGTATCGAAACCCGGTTTATAGCGGTGTAAGTCCGCAGACATACCGCTGTGCCACTGGTGGCAGTTAGATTTTAATTTTCTCACTAAGTAAAAAATAATAATAATCAGTAACGTTATACCTATACTCTATCATATAGAGTATTCGATCATATTCGTATTAGTGTCTGTCTGTGGTACTTGTAACAAATCATATGATCATGAATTTAATGCATGCGTTTATCTTTAGCATATTTATGAATACGGTACTGAGTGCGATTGATGACTTAGTTTATTACACATTATCTCTTTTCGTTCTTAAAAGCGATCACAAAGAAAAGGTTTAAAATTAATGTTTTTTTAATCACTTTAAAAACTTTACAGTGATAATAACAACAGTTTGTGTATACATAATTTATCCTTTTTACCAGTTTCTCGCTGCATAAAACAATTAAAGAACTATTCAAACTTCTAATACTTTACCTACGACAAATTAAAGCTGCTTTCTTCCATTCACTGTTTTACAAATCAGACAGCTTCATCAGTCATGTCGTCTTAAATAAAAAAAAAACTG
>NW_013666171.1:374279-375958 GCF_000517525.1 Limulus polyphemus | reverse complement strand
CTGGCCCTAGAGGAACTGAATTTCTCTACAGGCACATTGAGAGTTATCAGCTGTATTCAGTAAAGTGTGCGCAAGGTACTCAGTGTTTCTAAAACTGTCATACTGTTCTATATCTTTTCCGCCATTCTCAATCAGCATACCAAGCCAGTTCCTAAGTGTGGTCACAGCAAAAATCGTATTTTTTGGAAAGTATTCACTGAGCATCACAATCTCATTTCTAATGGTCGTTTTCAGATACTCCACATTTCATAGGTTATTTCGAAAGAGATTTCCCCTTGATAAAACCCTACATCCAAAGCACCCGTTGTACAATATCTGGAGATCTTACTACCAGGAGGTAGATATTTATTTTTTATTTTTGAGTTGCCTTTTGAACAAATTAAAATTAGTAATGTTTTTACAGAACAGTCAAACAATATTCACACGATCCTGCACGCTGACACGCATTTCATTGAAATCACTAATATTGTGTTTTGAAATAGACAGACAAAATATAATTAAAATCAGGTATGAATTATAATATGGTTTAGAAACACAAGGTGCCATGCCTTCCTGAAGAAAACGTATGATTCTCAATGTTTCTCAGATGAAATCCTATTCCCCTAGGACAGTTATTTTAAAAATGTAATCATTTTAAGTAATGCATTTTTATTTGCAATGGAAAATATCGTGATAACTCAAATAGTATTGGCACTATATTTAAACGGTTTCTTTAAAAAATATTTAAGGTTTTAGATTACCTATTGAGTGGAATTAACAGTTAATTAACTAACGAAAAGTTACTTTTCTTCGCCGAAAGGATAAGAGTGGGTATTATAGTAAATGATGTGTTCTTGTGTACCGAATCGAATAGATTGACGCAATTAAAAACAGCATGTTCAAATTTTGGATGTTTAGAAAGACTGGTGTTGTAAAAAACTTCACAAAAATCATACAGCTCAGCATAACCTGGTGGTTAGAGTGATTGACTCGCAATTTGCGGGTCGCGAATTTGAATCCCGTTATCGAACAAGCTCGTCCTTTCAAGCACGAGGGAGTTATAATGTGACGATTAATCCTGCTGTTCCTGGGTAAAGAGTAGCCCAATAATTGGCGGTGGGTGGTGTTGAGTAGCTGCCTTCCCTCTAGTCTATCGCTACTAAGTTAGGGACGGGTTGCGCAGATAGCCATTAAGTAACTTTGCGCTAAATTCACAAATAAACAAACCTACTTAATTATGTTAATTTTAAATAATTTGGCTACAATATCGGGAATAGAGTCAGGCAGTTAAACGATAATTTGTAAAAAAATCTTGAGTGGAAAATTAAAAAAAACTGCCACACAGATATATAAAGCTATAAACCATTTCAATACATGCATACTGAGTAGTTACGTTTTTATTAGTATTTTAATTTATACTTACTTAAAAATTAACTTGCAGAATGTTTACGCAATGGTTTTAGCATATTCATCATTTCTAGGTATTTCGTCTTATCTTAAAATAGAAAATAAAATATTAGCAATAGGAAATAAAGTGAATTCTGGAATATATTCAGTGACTTTTATTTCTTAATGTAAAGAATTGTTTGCTTATTTTTGAATTTCGCGCAAAGTTACACGAGGGCTATCTGCGCTAGCCGTCCCTAGTCATCTAGTCATCACCACCCACCGCCAACTCTTAGGCTACTCTTTTACCAACG
>NW_013666171.1:354968-374269 GCF_000517525.1 Limulus polyphemus | reverse complement strand
AGCATGTTTGGTGGGATGGGGATTCAAACCCGCGACCCACAGATTGCGAGTCGAACGCCCTAACCCCCTGGCCATGGCACGCCGTCTTAATGTAAAGAATTGTTTGCTTATTTTTGAATTTCGCGCAAAGTTACACGAGGGCTATCTGCGCTAGCCGTCCCTAGTCATCTAGTCATCACCACCCACCGCCAACTCTTAGGCTACTCTTTTACCAACGAATAGTGGAATTGGCCGTCACATTATAACGCCCCCACGGCTGAAAGGGCGAGCATGTTTGGTGGGATGGGGATTCAAACCCGCGACCCACAGATTGCGAGTCGAACGCCCTAACCACCTGGCCATGGCACGCCGTCTTAATGTAAAGAAAAGAACAACTATGCATAAATGTAGAATAACTGGTGTAATATAAGATTACTTGTGAAGAATAAGATGTTTAGTGTAAAATATATAAGGTTGTTGATTTAAGTTAACATCTGCTAATGTAAAAGGTTGATAATGTGAAATGTAAGGTTCTTTATTGTGACATATGAAGTTTAATGCAAAGGTAATATTTATTATAAAATAAGAGTAAAAGTCATTCTAATGAAATCTCACTTTATACTGAAAAGAAGCGGCTACATTTTGATCTAATGGTAAAATAATTAAGTATATCAATGCTTTGAAAATTAAAAAAATATATATTATGTGGTGATTTTGTTATAGCTTTCTTTGAGGATATGAGCACTAACATTTTTTTTCCACCAAAATATGACACATTCTTCAGGTTTAGAGAGATTGGTTTTAACGAGAGACGATGTGGCTCTGAATTACTAAGTATAATATAACCCTGGAGAAGATCACTAGGGAACCCTTTAACGTCCTGTAGTCATGCTAGACAAATTGAACATTTATTTCTGATTCAGATTTTATTCAGTTTTTATGTGATCCTTTATCGAATGTACTTTTATGGAATATTTCTTCGTTACATTTTGAAATTGAAAATTTTTTTGTTACAGCTTTCATAAAAGACTATCTTTACCACTATTTTTTTCATCAATCTTTACCACGTATCAACCAGAAACTAGTCTTCATCACGTAGCAATTAAAAATCAGTCATCATTATGTAGGTACCAGGAACTAATCTTCATCACTAGCATTAACACATCAGTCTTTATCACGTAGTAACTAGAAACCAATCGTTATTGTGTAGCAAACAGAAACCAGTCTTCTTCACGTAGGAAATAAAAACCAGTCATCATTCTGTAGCAAACAGAAACCAGTCTTTATCACGTATCCACTAGAAACTAGTATTTATCACGTAGTAATTAAAAACCAATCATAATTATGTAGCAACCAGAAACTAATTTTCATCGTGTAGCAACTAGAAACCAGTCTTCATCATGTAGCAACTAGAAATAAATTTTCATCACGTAGGATCTAGAAACCACTCTTGAACATGTAACAACTAGAAACAATCTGCTAAAACAGAGCAGAAGAAGGCATGTCAAATATATTTATGTTTATTCTTGGATGACAGATTCAACTTTTCATCAGAATGCCCTTTTCGAATTCAATTGTCATTAGATAATATGCATAACTTTAACATTGTTTCGCTCCAAGTTTAGATATATTTTTGTTGTTGAAGTACATAGTACGACTACATATGTAGTTCTAAAATCTTTAAGGACGACTGCATGTTCAAAAAATAATAAATAATTTCCCCGCTACTATTATGTGCATCCTAAACAAATACAGTACATTTGTGATCTGGTAGAACAGATTCATACGTAGAAACAAAACGTCGGATTTTTTTTAGCCAATACGTCATGGCTCTGTGAAACTCCCGCTTTTGATTTGGTATCTCATACCCATCTGTTTTCGTAATACCATAGAAAAGTATATGGCTGCACTTAAAACTAATGGACATCATTTGTGACATTCTAAGAAATTAATTCAAAGTGGTTGCCTCTAGAAAAAAAGGAAATCATCGGTAGCCGCGGCACTTGAAATTATTTTAAGCAGGATTAGAGTAAATTTACTTATGAGACCTTTTTTTCCCTTTTGATTAGCTATATTTTATGCGCCAGCAATACAAAGCGTGGGGTGCGCGTATATCCAATTCAATTTTATTACTCATCAGGACCTTTACCAGCCTACCCTCAAATTGAAATTCTTTAGGCAGCATTAGAGTAAATTAATCTACGAGACCTTGGGCATGGTCAAATATATCAATCGAAAGAGTTTGACCTCCTGAGTCCACAACTGCAATTATATCTCAAATCGGTTTAGATACGACGGAGCTATGTGCTAAAAGTTTGTACTTGGAAACAAAAATTAACTCAGAACCGTTCTATGCCACGGCTAAAAATCGTGTTTAAGAATAGTGCATTAGTCCATATTCGTCAAGTTTAATGATCTGAAGTGCGATAGAATTATGTGTGTCATATTGCATTTTTTCATATTGAATAATCATTTTCTCTGACGATAATGATTGAAAAATAGAAATTACATGATTTTAATAATTAAAACAATTCTAATAGCTAGAGTACATGTCTGAAAAATCTGGTTCATGTGTGACATCTGTTTCATTATGTGCCAAAAAGCTTGATAGCATTATCCAAACCTGCATATCAGAAAGTGCGCTAGCACTCTCTATGCAGGAATGGCACGGACGCCTGAATTAAACCATTACAGGTCTTTACAGGTCATCAGAAGCTAGATATGAAGTGCTATCTTGCAAAGTCGCTCTATCTCCGGTGTATATGCCGCTTTTTAGCTTTTTGACTACCTATTTTATTATCAATATATGCAAAATGTATGAAGCTTTAGAATACACTCTATAACCTAGTAACCCACGTATGCCATTTTATCAAAAGTAAACAAACAAGTATAAGGGGAAAAAATGATAAATAAATAAAACTTTGTAGGGCTGGCTACTAAACTTGAAAAAGGGAACCAAATAAAAAAGGGATGGAAGTGGACATATCACTTGATTGGCTAATGACCACATAGCAGGCTTAAATCTAGAATAAAACGATGAAAAAATTCGGTAAGACATTAATAACCTCATTATTATTATTAATGACTAATAATGCCCCCAGTGGCACAGCGGCATATCTGTGGACTTGCAACGTTAAAAACCGGGTTTCGATACTCGTGGTAGGCACAGCACAAATAGATAATCAAATAATTAGAATTATTATTCTGTTGATTATTGGTTATGTATGAAAATGAATTGACAACAAGTGTAATGAGGCACCAAACAATCAAGTTCTTTATAGTAACTGACCCATATTACAACAACGAAGTTTCTTGATATTGAATTAGAAAACTGGGTTATCATGACAGTTAAATTGCTAAACTTTCTCTTAATTATGAAGAGACTAAATAAGATGACCTATTTGCTAGTGTCTCCGATTTCATTATATAAACACTCACTATTAAAATTCTATATAATAGTCTTTTTATTGTGCAGAGAGTTTTTTTTTATATGCTGATATCATTGTTGTTATTTAGTAATCAGCATATTCTGTTTTGTACGGTTTGAACGCCGAAAGCTGACGAAACACTGGAAACAAATATTCCTAATATTTGTGATCAAATCAATTTACAATGCAGGTTTTTTCAGATCCTATATTAATTCACGCTGTGTGTTTGTAAATGTATTTGTCTGTCCGAGAAGTCTCCAAATGTTTTGGAGCTAACAAAACCAAACTTGACGAGCGTACTTAATAAAGCTCTGGGGTGTCCTTGTCTATAAGGCGCAGCCCATCCCTACCTGTAAGGCTAAACGTCGCTCTGAAGGCCACCCAGACAACAATTGGGGTCTAAGAGTGGGTCGCTTAATCCAAATATGGCATCGAAATTTGTGTTTCTGGTCCCCTTGGGATCCCATGGACGCCATGTTTGAAACTGAGTTCATACCGCATTCATAATTTAGCGAGACCAAATGTGGCACACGTGCTCAGATTCTACAGACGTACGTCCTAACTGGTATTAGTTTTAGGGTACAGGCCTCTCCTTGGGGTATATGTAGAAGTAATTGGGGTTAAAGGAACTTGATCGATACACTGGGGCCTCTGTGAATCATTGAGGGACTTTGAACCTCTCATTGGAGTGCATATATGTTATGCTAGTTTTTAATTATTGCTGGCTTTACTGAGAGGTGTATAAGAATAGCATTTCACACTTAAATTTTAACTTTCAGAAATCACTGGACGACTAGCGAAAAATAAATTTTTGAAATGTTAACTTGAAAACAATTTTGTTTTCGTTCCAAGCAGTATTTAAATCTAGTACGTTTATGTTGAATTATTAGACCTGACAGTATTTAGGCCTTTTCATTTAATTTAGGCTTAGAGGCATTAAGGTTTAAAGTTTATTCGTAAAGTCGTATTGGAACATAAGAAATCGATTTAGGCTTAAGACTGCTGAACACTGAGGATGCTCAGCTGAAGACTGGATGGATCTGCATTTAATCACTGTACATTTATATTTGTTTATGTATAATTATTTTTTGTTATTTTGCATATATCTATACAGAGATAGTGAACACTTGTGTAGATATATAACAAATATATAAGTGCAGCGATGTGGTGATGGATGTTGGTGTGAGCTTAGTTTTATATGAAAGCACTATATTATATGGTTGGACTAACATGAAATTTAAAAGCTACCGCTGAAGCGATTTAAGTATAGTTTTGAAGAAAGTGACGTAGACAAAAACAAATATTTTCTATCCTTCCTCTTGAGAAAACTCGAAACTACGTTATAGTACTTGAAGTTGAAGTTAAGTAGTTTATAATGACTGTTAAAACGATATCCAATCTTAGGACACATCTTTCCTTAAGGTAAAAGCATAATTTTTATCTTTACAAGAGTTTCCTGAAGGGCCATTAAAATCTAATTTGCTTTAATATTAATGAAAGTTTCTCAACACGTACTTCTTCTAGCTTTTAATGATGATTAACGAAAAGTTTTGATACTGAAATTAAACCTTTTCTTTAAATATGAATACAAGTATTAAATATTTTTCTTGTAAGTTGTCGTGTATATTAAATGCAGCTTTTTGACGTTTTATTCCAACTCTTTCCTATAAATTTATTATAAATAAAGTAAATTGTTTGAAATTACGATGCTTACAAATGACATAAAAATATTTACTTCGATACGAACAGGGATAAATGTGTTGAAATCAATGACAAAGATATTCTAAGTTTGAGGAACTATTTCTAAAGTAAAGGCATGAGCCAAAGAACTATTATTTTTCAGATACGGCTAAAGTATTGCTATAGGTTGTTATCTTTATCAAGTTTGTAGTATTTATTAAATTAACTCTGAAAATTTAGTCCAATGTTTCAAAACAACCGAATTTAACAGATAAAAGAGACGGATTATATGTTTTTTTATATAATATTTTCAACGTTAGAACTAGCATTGAGTTATGTTTTGGAGAGCAGGATCTATTAGTTGTTATTTTTTACGTTATTAATTCGGAATAACAAAGGCTATTGTTTCTTGGTTTGTAACTTGTCACGCTGTCTATAATATTTACATATGCATACCTAAAAGAAAAGAAAATAACAATGCACCATGCAGTTACAAAGTAATATCTTCATATACATCATGACACTTTGTTTTGTTTAATATATATATATATATATGAGTAATAAAAAACATTTTGTAAATATAAAATTATTTAGGGATAAAAACAGCTTTACATAGATCGTCTCTACATGACTTTCAAAATTAAAATTTAATGTTATACTGTAAAATGCACGAGTACAAAATGGTTACAAGGTCGGTCAATTAGACCGACCACGTAGCAAAAGTCTGTAATAGTCTCTAATAATCAAGACATATTTTAACACAATTTGGATTTTTTTGTACGTAAGTCCTAGGTTCTTAGTTACACTACACTGACGCCTACCCTGACCTGACCATGATATTATAATAAACAAACTGCATACCAACAGTCAAGAATATATATTTTCTAACTGCAGTAATATTAAAGTCAAGTAGGCATTTTACAGTTTAACATTAAATTTTAATATTGAAAGTCATGTAAAGATGAACTATGTATAGCTGTATCAGCCCTATATTCTTGTTCGCATTCTTTTTGGCACTGCCATTCCTACATAATTTTACATTTATAAAATGTTTTTATTGTTTTGTGACGTTTTTCTCCTGACTGAAAGTTAATGTATGCTATGAATGTGTGTAATAAAATTTAATATTATGTGATTTAATTATTTTTACTCATTCGCTTCATAGTAATATTGGTACTGGCTCCCTAAAGACACCGATTGTATACTCAAAATATTGAGTATTCTACATGTTACAGAAATTTAATATTCACCTTTTATTGTTAGGTGGTAATTCTTGTTTCGCCCTGTATTTAAGCTTTTTAAAGAAAAACCAAATTTCTGTAGAAGGGGTAATGATAACAACATATTCTTGCTTCATAACGTTTTCACGAAATTTATGTATTCTGAAAACTTATGAGTGAAAGCAAATACGAATATGTAATAATATATCAACCACACTATATCTGTCATAATCAGCGCTGACGAAGCCTTTCTCCCAATAATGTTAAATTTGAATTACCGCATATGAAAATCCAATTACAAGCACTTATTTTGTACATTAATACGAAAATTATACGATATATATAATTCATCCTTTCACCAGGAAGTCTCCAAGGAAAACTGTACGTTTCAATTTATGACTCGAAGAGTAATGAACCACACTGAAAACATGGTGAAGGGGGTTGACACTAGCCGGTCTCCTCTCTTTGAAGAAGTTAATGAAAGCTAAGTTAAAAAATATATATAGCGTAGATTTTAAGAGGAAAACTTTAAATTTATATCCAGTTAATGCTTAACTAGCCCAATAACAAACGCTAATAAGAAAGACAAATTTAAATTCTCGGTGGATGAACTAACAATATTCAGTATAACAACTACGTGCCCGTTTGTACATGTGGATTACCAGATATAGTAAACAAATTATAAATACAAACCGCTGAAGTGTGAAAAATACAAACACATTACTTGGAGTTTGGTTGATTGTAAGAAATAGGTTTGAACATTTGCATTAGTATATAAAATATATTGAAATGACTGACAACTGGATCACAACACGTAGAAATTCTAGTACTGAATGCTATTATTTTTAAGAAAAAGTTGTGAAAGAAAGGTCGAAAAGCAAGTAAAGAAGAGTTGTGCTGTTAGACCAATTCCTCACATGAGCCAACTGTCTAAAGAGCGGAATTTCAATGATATTTAGACATTTTTTTTTCCGTTCTCGCTATAATTCAAGTTCTCAAATGTCATCAAGGTTCAAAGCCCGAAGAGTGGAACATCCTTTAAACGCAGCATAATATATTTTTTTTACATTGTTGTGCTCCAATTTTAACGACAGGCGTCTTTGATTCTCAGTTTTTTGTTCCATTGTTCAGTAGAATTATATCGATTTTCTAACACTGGTGTCACGCTTATCTAAGACATCAGTGACAGAACATCGATATTATTCTCCAAATGGATGGCTAGGGTGCAACTGTTTATGAATTTTTAATAATTTTATTACTTCTATTATTCTGTAATATTAGATGCGCACTATTGGAATTTCAAGAGCTCTTGTAAAATCATGTTAGTGTAGTGGCAAACTGTTATGGATAGAAATAGGAAACGACAATATATTTATGTAATTTATAAGTAATAAGTTTATTATATTGTTAGGTTCGTTAAATCTTTTTGGTTATAATAATGTTTTGCGTTTTTGTTGTTGTTCTGTTAATTAATATCTCGCATATAAAGATTATTGTTCATTGTTGACTTAGTGTTTAGATTTAGGACTAATCTAAATCTTTTAAGCTGATCTAACCTCATTAGCAAGGAAGGTATCCAACTGATGATTGAAGGCAATGTAATCATTAGAGGGTTTAGTTTTCTAGCTACCATCTTGTATCGAATTGTCTTCATTAATGTGCATGCTATTTTGAGTTATTTAAGTTAGGAACTACGTGTTATATTAAATTATTTTAATTACTTTTTTATTAAAAGTTTTTAATAGTTAGAATAAATTCGTGCTACGTTAGAAACAATGCTTTTTTCAGTTTATGAATATTTTGTTTCATTATTTAACTGATCTTTTCATTTATTTTACTATTCACAAAATACCCTACCAAAATAAAAAAAGTGAGTAATTTATGAAATTAAATGCAGATCATTTAACGTGTTCGAAACGATGAAATATACATACTAACAGGATACCTCAAAATACCCTCATACTCTTCTAAGAAAGTAAACATGACATATCTAAAAACAATGTTAAAATTATGCATAAGAAACTAACTTGAAGAGAAGTAAAATCACAGAAGTTCAAAAAATCAAAATCAGAAAAACTAAAATTCAGGCACTTTTCTCTCCATTTTTGTTGATTTGATTCTTAAAGAAAAAACAATCCACCTAATCAGTTTCATTATTACTTAACCTTTTCATGATAAAAGTCAATATAACGTCATCTATGAGAGCTACTTAAAAATTTTCCGTTGGTGGTCTATTGTTGTAACTTGAAGGATTTAAACATTGTTCAAGTGTAATGGAACACAACCTGATGAAGACCCTTCTTATGGTCTAAACATTACGTAATTAAATAGTAAAACAACTTAACTTACTCAATGGTACTATCATTTTATTACTGAACCAAAGCACAGTTTGTAACGAAAACAAATTATTTAACACAGAGGAAAAATTATTCGTATTTTCATTTTGAAGAGAAACTTTTACGACAACAGTAATAAGATAACATATTGATATGTAAGTCATAAAACATTTTATGGCTTAAGGCTGGTTTCTGAAGCATGGAGAACAGCGTTGGAAGCACACTGTCTTTTATAACCCGCTATCGACAATACCGTTCTTTCATAACCAGGTAAGGAGGGTTATTGTTTTCGTAGTTCAAAACTACACAACGGGATATGTGCATTATGTCTTCCACGAGGAATCGAACCTCATATTTTACCGTTATAAGTCTGTAAACTTACCTAACCCCGGTGGACGGACAAGAGAGTCACACCGTCAAACATCTTATTAAAAACACAATACTATGGACATCGACTTGAATGATGCACAATGTTGAATCTGGCTTAACATAATCCTTTTAAAGGTAATGCACGTATTGAAACATTACAATGAAGACTGGAACATTTTCTAAACATTCTATTGTTATACACGTTCATATTTTCTTGCTGAATTTACAACTGGAGAACATTAAACGTAATTCATTAACTCTCTGATTTGTACTCTGTGAAACACTAAATAAGATTTAATACACTTCTCATCCAACCTCCTCCTAAAACGGCTGATTGTAAACATTTTCTTCCTGAAAAATATCAAGAAGTGCTTGAAATTCAACATTCAACATTTTGTAAGTTTGTAAAAAGTGTTATTTTTGGAAAATATATTTGTGAAAATGTTTATTATTGACCCATAGTGGATAAAAATGGCTTTTATCTTGGTGTTTGTAATTGTAATTGGGAAAACTCCCTCAAACGAACGTGTTACAGATTAGTAAAAAATATGTATTTGCGGAATAACTTACGTATTTTCATGTAGTGTATTTTTTATGTTACAGATCAGTAAAAAATATGTATTTGCCGAATAACTTACGTATTTTCCTGTAGTGTGTTTGTTGCTATATTATCTATTTCACTAACGAAAATTTACATTTGTTAAAGAGCCAAAAAACGTTTAAGACACTTGAGTAGCTTTGTGCGAAATTCAGTAAAGAAAGAAACACAACTTTTGTATCCTTTAACCAACAAAAAAAAGTATATATGTGTGTATATATATATATATATATAGATGCATAACAGTGAAAAAACATATTAACCTTTGATAACAATCAGAACATTTTTATTTTGCATCAGTCTCATAATCCCGTCTTCTTAAAATATATTTAAAGAAGCCAATATTCTCTGACAGGCAACAAACATTCGTGTAACACTTTTTCCTCGCATATGCAGAGACTGATTATTTTATGTGTCTGATGATAATTTGAGCCTTATACATAAATACTTATATGGTTCCATATCGTGATACAACTGCAAGAATCATGGTAAAAATTATGATATCTTCTATTTGCGAATGACATTATAGTGGGCGGTCGTGTTGCAGGACACCTTTATTACAGAGAAATTATGAGACTAGCTGTTTAAAGACATCTACCATCATAGTCTATAAATATTAGAAATAGAAAAGACCTACCACTAGGAAAAAGAACTGTAGTTGCTAGCTACTAATCCCTGATAAAAAAAGGAAAAAAGACGACTGGACAGGTTTATAAAGTGTAGCAGATGTTAAACTATGTCGTAACTCACTGACTTTATTTTTTTCAAAATGGTCAGATGGGACTCTTCTCATGCGAATCATGCGAAAGACTGAAAAACTTTTATAAAGCAACCACCATCAACCAATCCGAGAACCGCTTATTTCAGACATACATAGAAAAGGACTTCACTAAGGCTTAATACAAACCGTGGAAAATGAATGACTGGAAGCGTGTTCAATGATCTGATAAGTTATGTTTTACTCTTTCCTGTACTGACGGTAGAGTTAAAATATGAAGAAAACGCCTGAAGCCATTTCCCCTGATTGAGTTTTTTTGACAATGCATGCTGCTAGCCGTCGTGTAAGGGTGTGGAGGAATTTCATTATATAATTTAAATATTTGATTATTTTAGAAGGGTTTGTTTGTTTGTTTTTAATTAAGTACAAAGCTACACAATGGGCTATCTGTGATCTGCCCACCACGGGTATCGAAACCCGGATTCTGGCGTTGTAACTCCGCAGACATGCCGCTGTGCCACTGGGGGTATTTTAGAAGATTAAGATTCATAGTGTACTGGAGCATCATTGTTTGTAATATGTTTCTCATTATGCTGTATTTCGACCTTGATGAACAAAGGATCATCCAAGAATGTAATAAGTTTGCATTCTTTAAAATTGGTGTGAAATTTGTGACAATAACTTTGGTCAGCTTTTTTGACCAGCGCAATCATTTGACCACAATTTACTTAAAGAGTTTGGGATGAGCTTCCATAACTCTAATCTTCTACCAACAACTAATTGCACACCATAATCCTCAATGGATGAGCTACAGTGATACAAAATATATTTCTGCATGATATGAAGCCTACATAACATGCATTCAAGCTTTTCTCGCGACAAAAGATGTTTAAGCTCTATATTAGGTGGAGACTCCCGCATTAAGGTAGTTTAGGCCCTGGCGCACTTATTATTTTGAGGCCCCTTATATAGGGTACAAGCAAGTTTGAAGGTAATTATAATTAATACATCTTAATTAATTACAGAATATGAGCTAATTATTCAAAGTAAATTAGAATATGATGCATCTAACTTTTAAGGATGATATATTAAAATCAAACGATTATAATAATAATTATTTACTTGTACAACATGGCAAGTAAGAATGAATTATAGGTACATAAAAAACAATCTAGTTATTGTACAACATTACTGAAGCATGCCCAAACATTACCCTAAAATCGTTTTTCTTTGATAGGACTAACAGCTCACGAGTAGCACGAGCTTTATGTAACTTGGGCCCTTCACCGCTTGGGTCCCTGGCATCAACTGTGCTACTGCGCCATGGTTAATGTGGCCCTGGTCAGTTCTTAATAAAATGACCATTCACCGTAGCTAGTAATATTTACCAGTTTTTGCAATAATTGTTCAAACATTCAATTCTCATAAGCCAGTGGAAATGTTGTTTTTGGAATATATAGTTATGAAAAATGTTTATTATTGTCGAACAAATCTCTTAATTAAACAAGTTGCAGATTAGAAAAAATATGCATATGTGGAAGAAATTGTGTATCTTTATGTAGCATTTTTTGTCACTAGTTTATGTATTTCAATATAATTTGTTTATTTTGTTTTAAATTTCGCTCAAAGCTACACGAGGGCTATCCGCGCTAGCCGTCCCTAATTTAGACTACAGGGGAGGTAGCTATTCATTACCACCCACCGCCAACTCTTGGGCTACTCTTATTTCAATATAAAAATTTGTTAAAGAGCAAAAACAAAAAACAAAACGTTTAAGACACATGAATCTTCCAGCAAACAAATATACAGTATTATAAATATTTATGGGCAAGTATGATAAGTGGAGATGCATCAAGATCGACGTGCACATCAAAAGCTACAGCTTATACAGTACATCCGTTAATAATGTATTGTACTAAAGATACACGGACTATTTAGTTACAATTCCTGTATGTGTATCACCTGTTTCACCACTTAATCTGTATGCTTGGGATCAGTATCTTGCTGGAAGATGAACCCTACCCTATACGTCTTATTCTGGAGAAAATGTTTTGATGGATAAGAATTGTCTTGCAGTTTTAGAAGTCAAGATGCCATAAACTTTGTTTAGCTGTCAGACATCATTGATTAGGTTTTGCTCATACCTAAAGATGTCGTCCTTTGACCACAATACCATTATGGTCTTTACCACTGAAAAAAAAATATCGTTGATTGTTACCAAACGATTTAAGTTTGGATTAATCAGTGAAAATCATCATTCTCCAGTTTTGTTTATGAGGCTATTTTCAATCAAGGCCTTTTTGTTTTATTATATCATTCATTAAGTCCATTTTCTGCTAATTTGTATTTTTATTGTTCTGGGATAAGTTTCACACCTGTACCTACAGCTATTTCATTGGCAAGATCTCTACTGGATTATTTTGAATAACGAAAAGAGCATTTCCTAAGATATTTAGCACCACTTTAAAATATGTTAGGTTTTATACCTTGACCATTTGTGTCTAGTTCCACATGTCATCTTCAGAGTTTTCATACAGCTAGTTCGAAACACGAAATTTGACTCAATCTGTCACATGGGGTAGCTGTCAGAAACCATATCATTGTTTTATATACGTGTGTCATGTGTAATATTGATCCTTGGAGTCAAGAATTCATTCAACACATATTTACTGGGAATAGTATGACTGTTTGTATTTTGGTAAACATTATGCTCCAATCAGAGTGCAGCTATCAACCAACATATGACAGTACTCTGGTGCTGTCACGTGTTTAGAGAATAAATGGGAATCAGTCTCATAATATCAACATTTTACATGCATTTTATTCAGTGTTTCCATAATTATTTCTAATACTTTATGTTTAAGTACGTGTTTATGTAGAATTAGTTTTCAAGGATATTTCTCTAATCTGTTTTGATAAGCTTCTTACTCAACTGTTTATCACTGTTTTTCAAGGTTTAGATCAGCCAAGTGTTCACAAACTAAATTTTTATTTCCAGTTATTTCAACCTATAATGAAAATAAAAGAACGTAAAATGATTGACCTATCTTTCACGATTTAGTAGTCCGTGACAAGAAAACAAAATTATTACTTAATATTTACTCAAGGCAGTTCTTTAAAAATATCAACACACTTTGAAATAAAAATCCTCTCACAAATAAAATTGGAAATTAATGTGACTTTGTTCCAGGTTTCAGTTGTGTACTTCGTGTTGTTATAGCATCTTATTTTATGAATTCAAATGGAATTACATTTCACCTGCTTCTCAACACTTTCTGAGTCCTAGCGGGTACACCATTGAATCTAGTTAAAAATGAGGAAATATAAAAACATTCAAGAAAGTTGTGGCAGTATGAGTGTATAATCTTTTCAAGAGATTTATTAGCTCGGTAACATAACTACTGTGCGTGTTTCAAATATTGAAAAGGCGATTGACACAAAGAGTTAATTTGTGTGCATCATTTCAAAGAAAAGCTTTCAATTATTTCTTTAACTTAGTATGACTTCATTCAAGTAACATGATTTATCTTTCAAACTATCACGTGTTCTGTTTGAAAATTAATAAAGGGCAAACTTTTTGAGCTTACATTAAAACATTAGACAGCACGCTCACTTGAAATTCAACCTTTCTCCACTGACACTTAGGGAGTTTCATATACCCAAATGAATCACTCAGGCGGGAAAAGTTTAAAGTATGAAATTAATTCGTACTTAATGAAGCAGAGAAATAACTTTTCCTGTACAAAAATTATAGTAAATGGAATAAGAACTTATTGAAATTGAAGACAAAACACAAAACGTTAAAGCATGCCTATGTAATATAAAATCTGACATTTTAGGTACCAAAAATTAACTGTGCAATTTTTTAAAATAAACTACGCTTTTCATTCTCCAAATCCAATATACGATATTTATGGGATGACTTCTTTTTGTAAGTTTCTGAACTTTTGAAAGCTTCTTTTTACAATATGATTGTTAATCATAGCACAAAACACTAACGATATACTTCTTTTAATTCTAATATACTTTTAAACAAAAGGGAATCCTTAATAGCCAGGGAGCTTGACATTTTTTTTAGGCAAGATTAGAGTAATTTAATCTATGAGACCTTTTATCCATTTTTTACCATATTTTCGTGGGTGAAGCGCGGGTTTACCCGATTCGATTTTATTACTCATCAGGACCTCTACAATGAAATATTTTAGGCAAGATTACAGTAAATTAATCTATGAGACCTTGGGCGTGGTCAAATACACCAATCAAAAGGATTTGACGGTGAAGATATGACGGAGCTATGGGCTAAAAGTTTGTACTTTAAAAACTCTGAGCCATTCTATGAGCCGCTATGTTATATTTCTATGAATAATTATAAGCAGAAAAGTTGAATTAATAGCGTTTTATCAAAATAAATAATAAAAAAACATCCGATTTTGTGAATAATGATCCAGACTAGCCATATTTTTATCGTCTTTGGCTAAAGCTTTTAGTATACATTTTAATCATAGAAAAATGCGAGTAAACGTTATAGCGCCTAGCATCCTGGAATGAATAAACTGAATGTTATAAAGTCTACACCAAGTATATTTTGGAAAGTTCTAGAAACAAATACAATTTTGGAAAAAAAATTATGTTACCTATTAGTAAAGATATAATGCATTCACTAAAATTGTAGTTAACGTAAAGTTTGAAACTCAAATTCAAACAGAGAAGAATTCAATCTTAGAAACTTAAGCCGTGTTAAGACGGTATTGAAAGGAGATTACGATCACAGTGAAAAGGTTTAATGCTTAAATAGAGCTTGTGTTATTTCTTTATTAACCAGATGAAATTTGAAGTTTTTAGTCTAAACAAAGGAAGAACAGTCAGCATGAAACGAATCGTGTTTTCATTGAAAATTCGTTTTTAAATTTTATTAAGCTTTACAGTATGCAAGAGTCGTGCATAAGGTAAGAAATACCTTGCAGGTTTGACATAAAAAAATCATAAAAAGAAGATTGAACCACTAAAATCTTTCAATAAGCCCTCCCTTCCCACCTAATAAAGATTTTATTGAGAGTGAATGTGGGTTTGCTAATTTGGTAGCTCGAATAATAAGTACTTTTTTTATAAATTAGCATATTCTAACAATGTCGAACAAAAAACTTTTAATCTTGTAAAATGAGTTATCTGAGTTTTGGATGGATATTAAAAAGGAGGAAGTAAAACCAGGAACTGGGATTGCTACAATCCTGGGAAAAACTGATTAGGTATAAGCCATAAGATTATCATTTCAATGCTCAAAGTGATAACAAGTTGGATATATATCTACAAAAACAGTCGGGAAATTTGGTAGCTATTCACATATTTCAAGATCTAAAAAAGCACAATATATCCATGAACTGGTTCATCTTCCTACTTCTAATGAACGCATACCTCAAACTATTATGAATTACAAAAATAGTTTGGCAGCTAATTTCATTGATTTAATTTTCTGAAACAACACTGAGAGGTTTCGAATTTGCACTTTTATTATCTGACCGATGTTTTAATCAACTAAATGAAATAGTGATTTAAGCTTGTATTCTGCCCATGATCAGTTCCCACTTTGTCAGAATAATTACCTATTTTAATTTCACTAACTTCTCTACTAGCTCTGGTTATTTATCTTTCCATATTTGGGTTTAAAATATGATAGTATACATTTTATGTTCTATAGCAAATGATTGTTTGTTTGTTTGTTTTTGAACTTCGCACAAAGCTACACGAAGGCTATCTGCGCTAGCCGTCCCTAATTTAGCAATGTAAGACTAGAGGGAAGGCAGCTGGTCATCACCACCTACCACCAACTCTTGGGCTACTCTTTTAACCACGAATAGTGGGATTGACCGCCATATTATAACGCCCCAACGGCTGAAAGAGCGAGCATGTTTGGTGGGATGGTGATTCGAACCCGCGACATGCAGATTGCGAGTCGAGCTCCCTAACCACCTAGCCATTTATAGCAAATGAAAGACTGTAGCCATATATATGAAATAACGAATAGAAAAATTAAACTTAATATTCTGAAAACCCTGTCCTATCCTATTTAAACTGAAAATATTCACATGCGTGTATGTTAAAGTTTAATTTAATAATATTTGGCACCATTGAATGCATTCTCTGACATTGTCATGCTCATTATCATTTCGAACAATCCAATTAAGCCAAGTTTACTTCGTCAGCTAATTAACCGGGGGACCGACTTGAACGCGTGTTTACAGGTCTCTTACATGTGCCGTTTCCCAATTCAAGATCGCTGGTACTGGATTAATTTAGTATAGCTTTCTCATTAGCTATTGTACACGCCGCTCTTCATCGAACACCCTTATCCTAGCTATATCTCTCTATATCTTTGCGCACAGTTTGGTTGATTGCTAATTGAAGAGTATTCATTAACCTATTACATTTTTTAATGTTTATTAAAGTGTGAAAGGCAAATATCGTTTCAGTACAGAATCATTAGAATGCTTTAAAGCCGGTCAACGCGTTTCAAATAGAAATAGAGACAGACGGAGGAGTCGATCGATAAATAGACATGTTTGTTAGCTGCGATTATCAAATCGTGAATAGCTAAACAAATATATTTCATTTTAAATCATTTAATTCAGAGAGATATTTACCCACTCTCTTCTGTGAACAACGTATTTGGAGAGAAAATATGATGTGCAAGAACTAGAATATTTTCAAGTGTATATTTAATATATTGGCCCGGCATGGCCAGGTGGATAAGGCGCTCGACTCGCAATCTGAGGGTCGCGGGTTCGAATCCCCGTCTCACCAAACATGCTCGCCCTTTCAGCCGTGGGGGCGTTATAATGTGACGGTCAATCCCACTATTCGTTGGTAAAAGAGTAACCCAAGATTTGGCGGTGGGTGGTGATGACTAGCTGCCTTCCTTCTATTCTTACACTGCTAAATTAGGGACGGCTAGCGCAAATAGCCCTCGTGTAGCTTTGCGCGAAAATTCAAAAAACAAACAAAAAACAACATATTTAGTATAATTCCTGTACTCCTTAATTCTATTGTAATGGGATCGTTTTACCTCCCAGTGACTCACTGGTAAGACTGGGAGCTTGATTTGCTGGTATTTGTGACTCTATCCCAGTGAACATATTGTGCAGCTTTGTATTTAACAACAAACATACACGTTCTTATGTCGGTGAAATAATCGGTGGTTTTAATTATACTATATCACAAAAGACTGTGAATAATTAAAAAACAACAACCATTTTGCTTCCCTGTAGTCCCCCCAAGGGGTCAGAGGTAAACGCACGAGATTACAACGTTAAAATCCGAGGTTCGGTTCCCATTGGTGGACAGAGTTAGATAGCCTATTGTGTAGCTTTGCGCTAAAACAAACAAACGAACGAGCAAACCGGCCCAGTAAAGTATAGGACTATATCCGGCTGGCAAATAAATATTTATTAAATATTATTATAACTCTCATCGTGTGTAATGTCCAAAACCACCTATGAATAGATCGATTCTGTTTGACCAAAGTTCATTTTTGGGCAGTTTGCACAGGATACTCTTTAAATATTCCCCGTTGAACTTTCATAAGGTGTTGGATATTTTGGGTAAATCAAACTATTCCATAGAATTTGAAAAGTCGAAATACTGCTCTGATGATTAAACGCTTTAATCTGCTCTGACATGTCTTTCACGTATGACAAAACTACAGATTCAACCGAAAAATTTGTTTCTTTGATTGTTTAGATCTTTCGTAGAAAGATACACAGTGCACAGCCATATCTAACTCTGAACAGACAGACAACAGAGAAGACAGCTAGCACCCTCTCAAAGTTGTTTGTACATGAATAACATAATTTGCCCCTCACACTTATAGTATACTCACATCCCCAACGTGCAATACACAGTTTCCAGCAATGGGTTTTGAATCATAAAGTATTTTAATGTTGTTGATTTATAAACCTTACAATTCACCAAACTTACCAAGCAGTATACTACTCAAAATTTCTTAAGAAGATTTTAGAATGAACAGAGCAAATGATATATTACTAGTAGCCAACTAAGAACTCAGTATTTTATTTATTTCACGAGTTAACAAACATGAACACAAACTGGAGTCACTTTTTGGTAGCTGTTTGAATACAATTCAATATAGAAAAATATATCACTCAAATGGATCATTTTATGTATATGGACAGATTTTTGAGTTGATAGGAAAACAAATTAAATCACAAACCAAGTCTCTTATCAATAAGTAGCGTTGTCTATAAAACCAAAGGCTACTAGTTGGCATCCTTTTTCCTTGGTGTCGAAGAGTTTCTAGATTATAATCTATGGCAGATAGCGTTATGTGTCTGATCACGGAGGATCGTGGGCTAACAAGAATTAAGGTTCACAACAGCATGGTGTAGACAGTCATGGATATCTTGATTGGGTTCAGTTTTGAATTGGGTCACTCCATACAGACAGTAGTTCTCTCTGAAAAGACACTTCCACGATCTGAGTACAGTACAGGTGACCTTGTAAGCATGAAGTCAACACCCAAGGACCATCCTGGGACATGTGGAAGTCAGTTTTGCTATTGAAGCCAATGTTGGTCCAAACCGTGAATGAACCACAATATTAAAGATTATGTGCGGTTATGATAGTGTTGTCATATTAATTTTAAGGTCGTTTTCACATTCTGGCGTAAAAGCCTGTGAAGTCAAAACAAAACCTGGACCTACCTATAAAAAACACTAGCGTCAAATCTTGGATAATTTAATCCAGAGAACTCTGCCTCACGTCTCGTTGCAGCAAACTCGCTCTATTCACTTTGAGACTGTAGGTGCGTTATGAAAATGACGGTAAGATCTCACTATGGTGGTGGGTGTTGTTGACATATATGCCTTTCTTTTTGTCTTTATCAGTTAAAAATTAGGAACGGCTACCACAAATAGTCCTTTTGTAGCTTTATTATAAAATTATACGAAACAAATAATACAA
>NW_013666171.1:352967-354782 GCF_000517525.1 Limulus polyphemus | reverse complement strand
TTAACACAAATACGTTTTAATATACACACAACACCACAGTACAATTTATAATAAAAATTATTACAAATAGTTATTACGAACAATAATTTTATAAACAAAATTTTCACAAACTTATAAGCAATATAAGGTCTTCTTACTAGTCTGGAACTTCCTTAATATCTTATCGAGGGTTCACGATGAGTGAGTTAATTTCGAGTTGACGTAGGCAAATTCACTTAATTAACAGGAAGCTAGCTAGCCCCGTAGTCTTCACTGTTCATACGTCTAAGTTTCCACCGATGACGTTAGGTAATGTTTTCGTAAAAGTATTAATGTCCGATGTGAATCCACTGAAGTTAAATGGTTTGCAATGTTCGAAGTTTATAAATATTCCTTGTCAAACATCTGAAGTTTTCCGATTGATAATCGTTATAACAATCACAGTTATAGCTTCCGAATTTTATAGCTCACTGACCATAGCAAACTAATAATAAATACTCCCTTTGGCGCGTCGCGTTATTATATTTATAGCTGTGTGTAGGCGTTCTAGAAATTTCAGTTTTACGTAACAATACAAAGTTAAGCTTTTACGTTAACACATATATTGTTTATTCGTACTCTCGAGAATCTTCTACAACTTTGAAGAATAGGCGGGAGTTTCGCAATACATATCTAACACTACAAGCTATGCGTGTTTTTAAATATAAACTTCATCTAAACAACGTCGATATTAAAATAAATATATAATAATAAATTCGTTACACTGCCAACTAGTTTACACATAAGAAAATTATTATGGTTGGATCCATTATAATTTAAAATCCACTGGCAATCGTTTTAAAAGAAATATAATTCTCCAAAAGAAGAACCATAACATAGTTGGGATTTTCAACCTGAATAGCCCTTTGTGCACAAATGGGCTAAACGGACAGGTGGAACAACCCCAGGGTTGAGTTACAACTGTCCCTTATTATGAATTATTAACCAGAGGGAAAGCACCCAGTCAACAGCAAATGACATCATGAGGGTTTTGTTGAGCTATTTGAACCGAAAACTTGCATTGACTGTCACATCTATAAGTCGGACAGGACTGCAAGTGTGAAGTTTATATAACGACATAACATCTCGAACATTAAACCCCAGAAAAAGCAAAGTAAAATATCTTAGTTGGAGGTTTAGACCAAATATCTTCGTTAAGGGCCATTATCGACACTAACAATTTCGCAAAGGATATAGTGCAAAACAGTTTCACTTGGAAAAAAAAAGAAAACTGCAAAAGTTATGCATAGTGTATAAGATGGTAGTTACATATATCTTATCTAGTCCTAACTGCTATTGTATAAACAAATGATTGAAACCTGTCATTAATACAAAAGTGATATCATTGTAAATATAACTTAACTGATGCACTATGGGATAAGTAACTGAAATTAAACTTGAAAAAAAGTTTTAAAAAATTCAAAGTTATGTAATAACTTGTATGTTCAAAAGTTTGTATATTTACCTCTCATTTTGTTGTTGTTTTTGCATAAGTCTAGACAAGGCCTATCATCCCTAATTTTGAAATGATAGTCAACTACACCCCCCGACAACTTTTAGGCTACCTACCTACCATTATCTGACAGAATAGTGTCATTTGGCCGTCAATTTTATGGTGCATCAAAAGTGCGGACGCGTTTTAACTGAACGACTTGCGAACCAAAACTTTCGCATAATCATTCCGAGTACAAAAAAAACATTAACCACTCCCGGCATATGTGATGAAAGGTGTTAGAATTAGAAAATAAATATAACACCAGCTTCCGCTTTCATAAGTTTGTTTGTTTGTTTGTTTTG
>NW_013666171.1:347239-352340 GCF_000517525.1 Limulus polyphemus | reverse complement strand
CATTATAACGCCCCCACGGCTGAAAGGGCGAGCATGTTTGGTGGGATGCGGATTCGAACCCGCGACCCTCAGATTGTGGCTTTCATAAGAAACATATGTTTTGACGATCAATTATCAAACATAAATCTATTCCAAGAGATACTGATCACCTAAACATATAAGTTTCACAATTCCAAATATTAACTTTAATCACGAATAGTTTACTTATTTTACTGTTAGAAAGGTATATTATTAGATTTTAAGTAAATAGAATGACATATTGTAATTATTTGTTCGTTGAAAACATTTTAGTTTATTAGATATTCATTGGTAATTGGTTATCTTTGTAAACTTTGACAAATCTGCAAAACTAATCAGCGTGTTTTTAACAGATCTCATTATATTTTATTTAAATGAAGGTAATTCACTGTTGTTTTTAGCGCAATGCTACAAAGAAGACCATTTGCGCTCTGTCTTCCACGAGGAATCGAACCATGGATTTGAGTGTTGTAAGTTTATAAACTTATCGTAGACCCACCGGGGGGGGGGGCAGGTAATTCAAGTGCTTAAAATCCGTAGCATTTGTTTTGTCACAGATGTTACATTATTTTATGTAATTGCGTAGTTGTGTCTACAAAACCCACTGCCGAATTGCACCTTATTTTATTCAAGGTAAATTACCAGATTTTCCCTTAACTACAATTGTCTCTTTTGGTGTTATTTATTCTGTTGATACTTCGCAGGTAACCAAATGAGAAATTATTTAATTATCTAAAATTAAATTATTTCATCCTCCAATGCTACTTTTTATTCTCAATGTCATTCTTTAATTTATAAACAAAAAATGGGAAAATATCTAATATTTAAAAATTCGGGGTCAAGAGGTGTATCAATAAACGTTATTATCAGCGTTTGAAAATTATCTAACTACATCTATAACATTATTTCTGGAGAATGCGGTATTCGATAACATGTAGACATTCCATACACTTGATCCTAAACCCCCAGTAGCACAGCGGTATGTCTGCAGACTTATAACGCTAAAAACCTGGTTTCGATACCCGTGTTGGGCAGAGCACAGATAGCCCATTGTGTAGCTTTGTGCATAAATTCAAACAAACAAACAAACTGGATCCTAAACTTAGCAACTATACTGAGTGTAAAACCTTTGTACAAACGCTGTACAAAAGTTGTAATTATTTCTGTGATAATTTTGAAACTTAACATTTCTAAAATAGCTCATATATATATATATATACTAATTTAAACTCGCACGAAAAACTTAGACGAGAACATACATATATCTTTCAAACTAAAACCAAAACACTAAAGAGAACGTACTGTTTTCATTACGAACAATACATACCTTATGTAATTCTATCGTCTTTGAAATTGGATCTTTGGATATCGTTACATTTATGTAGTGACCTGCTGGAGTACCAGTCCGTTGGACTGGTGAAATAAAAAAACTTGTTTTTAACAAAGGATGAGAAATTGTGCTTTTACTTCTTTTCTTAACATAATAAACATTGAAAGTGCAATCAAAATACATAAAGGTACCAATACTGAAAAGAAAGACATACTGTTTTCAATAATTACATCAATATAAAATTAGATGGCGGGGTGCAACCCTCCTCAGGACTTTCCTCTTGTCATCCTGTATCAGTGTGTCAAATTGTGCTGGTTTGGTAGTTTTCCGAAATTAGATATGATATTAGATGGGAGACGGGAGGGTTCAACCCCACTCTCTCATAACCTTCCTCGCGTCATCCTGTATCACTGTGTCAAGTTTGGTGCTGATTGATCAAGAAATGTGAAACCTATGACAAACAGATACACACACACACATATTGACGTTTATTTATATAGATTATACTGGATTTTATGACAATTTCATAATTGGAATCTATAATTGTTTTCTTCTTAGTGTAGCCTGAAGAATGACGTAAATGTCATGAAATCTGTTTTCCATTGTGTTGGAGTGACATTCCATCGTTTGCTTTCCCCACGTGGTTTGCTTGTTTTGTTTTAGCGAAAAGCTACATAATAAGCTAACATGCTCTCTGTCTACCGCTAAAAATCGAACCCCACATTTTAACATTCCCACCGTTAACCATCTTTTTTAACTCTTTTTGTTGACAACCCCATAATGACTCAATAAAATCTAGGTTTCGATAAACGTGATGGGCACAGCACAGAGAGATCATTGTGGAGCTTTGTGCTTTACTACAAACAAATCCTTATGGATATAAGTCCGTCATACTGTGGAGAGGACTCAACGCAACCCCTTCCATCATCCGTTGGTACCACGGAACATAGTCGTTTTGGGACCCACACCAATAAGACGGTCCGCGGTGGGCCCAGAAACGAAAGTCACCTTGATTTGCTTGGTCACTATGACGAAGCCTAGTAATTTCTTCTTAACTGGTTGCATATCGATTTAGCGCGAGCCTGCTTCTGCAGTCTCCTGCAGTGCCCCGATCGTGCCACTTCTAACTTTACCTGCTAGTCCAATTCTGTATAAAAGGTATAGACATGACCCGGCAACGAATCCTCGGCAACCAACCATTACTGGAAATATATCACACTTCGCCTCTACTTCCTGCCTCATCTCTTCATACCTTAACCTCTTACGCTCATAATACCATTCTATATTATCTTTCTATGGTACTGTTAGTTCTATCATCAAAATTGCTTTAACACTTTGTGCCCACAAAATTATGTCTGGCCGTAGTTTTGCGACAGCAATCTCTGCCGGAAAAGCGAGACCATTGTCTATATCTACACAAACTTCCCAATCTCTTGCCTCTTCTAAAACACCAATAAATCCTCTGGTGGTTTTCTTGTTTTACCACCCTCTTGCACGAAGTCAATGAACCTCACTATTTTGGCTCTTCTCTCCCTACTGTTGATTTCCTTGCATCTTTCTTCATTATCTTTCCAAACACACCTAGAACTTGATCATGCCAACACGTATAATTTGCAGTGTCATGGGACAGCTAGATAATACACGCTTCAATATACCAACATTACATGCTAAAACAACAAAGTAAAAAATTGACTAAATTAATGTACATAAACTATATTTTCTTGCGGATTGTATGAAAGATTCAACTATAACTAGTTAATAAAATCGAATTATAAAATTACATTTATTTCTTCTGGAGCAAGAAAAAGCGCTAGAAACCGGTTTTCGATACCCGTGGTGGGCAGAGCTCTTTGTATAGCTTTGTGCTTAACTACAAACAAACAAACAAAGAAAAAAAGAATAACCTTCCAGAAAGAAAAAAATGCACGGTAGTAAAAGAAATAAAATTGGATTTCGATATTTTCGAAATGAAGAAAAAAAAAAACAAGCTTCGAAAATCCTAACACATTTTGCAAAATTAATTTGTTAACGTTTAAAACTTTCCTAAAAAGTGGATTAAAATTGTTTTAAACATTAAATTTAAGGATTGCTTCTTAAATTTATACCAGATATTAAATTGAGTTTAAAGAAAGAATTGGAACTGATAATAGATATATCAGAGATTGTCATTTAGGTTAAGTTTTGAGCATAAACTACTTTTGACTTAACTTTTAATATTAATTACTCATCTTTCAATGAATGAAAACGCAAAATAATGATTAGAGCAGATTATATGATTAACCTACACAGATATAAAATTAAAGTAACGAAAATGAAAGATAGAATATGACTGCCTATGTTCAAAAATTTATTATCTATATCTATTTTAGTTTATGTCAAAATTGTTTGAATGCGGAAGATAATAATATACGTTTAGATATATTAACCATTCATTTAAAGTTAGATGTAATCTCATATTGTGAGAAATTACTAAAATTTGTTCACTTAACAAAAGCTACTGCATCATTTGTATATCAGTTTAGCAGACATTTGCATGTAATATCTATAACATGAAAATGGTTGTGGATTTGCAACAAATGGATTGCCTTTTCTTCAATTAAATACATTAAATTCTGTTATATAACATCAGCCAAACTCACAGTTTTATAGAACTGTCACAGTTTGCGCAGTTAACGACATTTTAAATTAATTGCAAACAAATATATATAGCTAATATAAAATATTTCAATAAACAATAAATTACAATATTCGCTAATATTTCTCCTGCAAGAAATCAAAAAGATCCTTTTGAACCTGTAGGGTAAGTAAAACTATTTTTCATTTAATTAATTAGTTCACACTGTGAAAACAATTACATATTTAAGGGGAAAAAATGTCATGTCTTGAAATAGACATAGATTGGATTAGTTTAATTATACACATTTAAATTGATTTCTTGTTTTGGGTATGACTTTGATATTGTATTAATTTTCTGAATATAATTCCTTCGGACATCGTACGGTTCTTCAATTACTTACATTTTTCTTTTTTTTTTTTTTTTACTCTTGTGTAGGTGAAACTACGTTACTTATGCCCTAGTACGGTCGCTTAAAATGTTAGTCGCACTGCTGTCTTTTTTGTGTAATTGGAGATTAGGATTACATATATAATTATCCTTTTATATATTATATTAATAATTTATATAATATTTACAATTTCCAAATGAAATTGCTTTATTATAGACTTCTCAAAGACTGATCAATATCATTCACAGTCCTTAACACGAACAGCCATCTAGTTTAAATGATATTGCTGTATTTCGCATATTACTTGAACTAGAATATGATGATATTTTCTTTATTTGTATCAAACAGTTTTTGTTGTGGCTTTATGAAAACTTTGGTCATGATCAATCAATGCTTGGTAAAAACTCTTCGGGAAGGCATAACAGTTTTGTTAATTTTATCATCAAAACAAAGAGGTTCTAACTCGTCATCATCATCTTACCAAATGATCGCACTAAAATAAGAATAACCAATAGAACTATGTTATGAACTGAAATGTGCAAACGAGAAAATGTTCCCTAGTGAGAGAACGATATATGAGAAAGTAGTAGAGATATACCGTTTATCAGATTTAACATATATTCGTAACGAGAAAATGTTCCCTAGTGAGAGAACGATATTTCATTTTCTCGTTGCGAATAGACGTTAAATCTGATAGACGGTATATCTCTACTACTTTCTCTTCTCTAGTGAGAGAACGCTATATGAG